>NC_133620.1:273006311-273306311 GCF_048593235.1 Sminthopsis crassicaudata
AACAAAACAAAAAAAGCCATTTTATTGAAAATTAAATCCAAACATCAAATTAATATTACAATCATGAGAAAAATGCCAAACAATTCAATTTACAATTGCAACATACAATACAAATAGTCCCTTTGAAGTTAAAAGTAAACTCATCCACAATCGTGATCTGTGGCACAAAGCAGAATTTGTACAATATGTGCACGGAAAGCGCAATAGCAATTGGGGAAAAAAATAAAAATAAAAAAGCATGTATTTACACATAATGCTACAAATATTTTTGTTCCATCAGCAACCAAGAATGGTAAAGCATATCCAAAAAATGGAATTTCATTCATAATACCTAAAAAAAAATTACTGTAAAGTATGGTTTTGGCTGATATAATTAAACATACTGCACTAACAAGCAAACAGTTATCTGTAAACATGAAGTAAACAAATATCTAAAAATTCTCACAAAGAAAAATGTTAAAACGAAGTGAATTATATTTAAAAATAACAAATTCAAGGTTCAGAAGACTGGTCTTTTTGTTGATAGTTTTCTTGAATGTTGTCGGTGTAATTATTGCTTTTGAGAATGTTTTGTGGTCAGTCTAGATTCTGGAACGGGCCTTAATAATCGAGATGGGAATGAACTCTTGTGAACCAGCGCATCCATCACTTCTCACTTTTGTGGGGTCTCTAACGGCTTACGTTTCTCTGCACAGAAGTTTTAAAGGGTGCTGGCCTGATGCAGACAACTAAAGAGCAAATAATAGTTGATCTGTTGAAAGTCTACAGGGACTAGTTAGATGACATTCTGTCAGTTTATGAGAAGAATTGTGGCACCTGTTTTGGATCTGTGACATAGGTAAGATCTGTGAGACAACAGGACATCCGGAGATTGATGTGGGCTAAGCTTTGTTGGTCACTCTATAAACTCTGCCAACATTTCTGCTGCCTATAGGACCGTGCTGGTTTAGCCCTGAGGAAAACACATCTCCTTCAAGCCTGTTCTATTGGAATGGTACTTGGTTTGATGAGATTAAACAGATAGGAAATCTTTTTCCCCCTTTTCCTTGAAAATGAAAATCAAGTACTGATCACCCAATGCAAATTCATGGTCCTGTCAAAAAAAAAAAAAAAAAAAAAAAAAAGATGCATATGCACTAAAGCAGGGAAAAGAGGCTTAAAAAAAAAAGGCAGAATATGTCTAAGAAGTGGGAATTATTTTTCTCCCCCCTCTAAAAAACAAAAAGAAAAAAAAAAGAAATGAAGTGCTTGAATTTTACCAAAGGAAAAAAAAACTTTTTAAAGTGTTTCTGGGTTGCTGCCTGCAGCCACTATAACAACATTTCAACACAAAAGCATCCCTAAAAAAATCACTTAATATGTGTACAGTAATCTTTAAAAAGCCCTTTTCTGCATAAAAAATAACGTACAAATATAGTACCTTTTTTTTTTTAATTAAATAGGCTACAGCTGGCACTGGCAGTAACATTTTCCTCTCGATTAATTAACATTGAAATGTGTAACCAGACACTGGCTTTTTTAAGTGCTGCTGAAACCAACACACATACTTTACACTTACAAATAATGGGCAGTGGCGTGCTTCAAGCTGCCACAAACCAACAATAAATAGTATCAATTACAGCTTCCATCTTTAAAGGAAAACTTAAGAAATAGGAAAGTAGCTTATACATCTAAGCATACTTGTTATACAACCTTTAGAAGGCAAAGATTTTCCCCCCTCCATTTTCTTTAGGAGCTAGGTTGAATGGTAGGAACATAAATGTGACCATCACCCACAGGCCCCATTGCCACTCAGCCTAGGTAGGAATCAGAAGCCCACAAAACGAGTTTCTGCCCTATCTGGGAGAACATGAATGTTTCTGGAGGCTGGGGGCAATACTGGGGGAGAAAGGGATTTTTGGGGATATATTTTGCTGGGGGAAAAGGCGGGTTCAAAATTTAAATTTGGGTCTCTCTCTGGTAATAATATTAAACATATCCTGCAGTTTTGGCTAAGAATAGACCTGATGTCATTATATGACGTGACCTCACATTATTGTAAAGACTGAAGGCTTTTTGACTGTAGGGGTGGTAAAAGTGCATCCCAAAGGGCAGGTACAGCCTGAATTCCTCTCCAGTGTCGCCCCTAAACACCTTGATTTACCCTTTATATGAAGAACTACAATTTCAAAGACAGCAGGTCCTAACATGCTGTGTTCCCTCTCAGTCCAACTACCTGCTGAGACTTGTAAGCAGGCAACCTTCCCACTTAGGACAAAAGATGGCCGAGATCCACTCCTTTAAATGTAAATGCAGTGGCAGGTGGCCAGAGGGGCTCTGGGCAGAGTATTCTGGGTCTCCCCCCATTTCAGGATTGGTAAAGCTGATTGATTAAGAAACCCAGGTGCAATTTGGCTTCCCTGGACTGTGGTGTATCCTGGTAGAGGCCTTTATCCACACATGTGGCTTTAAGGTGACTTGCATCTTCAGTATGAAGCTTGGAGATTGGAGTTTTGCTAAACTCTGAAACCACAGAACATTTTTTTTCCCTGCAGTTCAATGATTTACTTGTGCTTGTCTCTTTAATGTGACAAGAATCATTTCCAGTTGAAAGAAGTTAAGAAACCACATCACTCCAGCATTTCATGCTGATGAAGGGCGACATAAGTGATAAAGCTAAAAGGTTGTTTTTTCACTCCCTAATCTTTATTGCTTAAAAAGGCAAACTGTGTTGAAGGTAACCAAAGATCTAATTGAATTAAACACAACACTTCCTTCATACATCACAAAAATATGCTACATCCAAAATACTTGGGGATGAAAGCATTTTAAAAATCACATTATGCCTGGACAAACTGAAATTGCTTAGCAATGTTTCAGGTATGGCTATAGCCTACTGAAGAAATTTTGTTATTTAATAAAAAGCACTTTTAGAGACCGAAGTCAACATAGCAATACACTAAGAAATGGGTCCAAATGTTATTAAATAATTATAAATATTTCTTTAAAGTTATATGACCATCCACGTCAGCAAGAAACCTCAGATTTTACACATATTCATAATTTAAAAAAAAAAAAAGAAAACAAATAATAACACACAATGAAACACAAATACTATCTATACCCTTATGGCTATAAGAAGATATTGCCATTTTCATTTTTTTGCATAAAAAATGGAAAGAATTTGATTGCAGGCATGGGGGTTCTTTCTGGTTAACTAGAAAAAGGCCAAAAAAACCCATTAACATTATCTATTCCAACTGATACCACGAAGAGTAATTTTTTTGATGTAGAAAAAAAAATATGAACCCAAAAAATTCAATTATTAATCTGCAGCAAGTTAAAGAGAAGTTTGCAACATCTATTAGGAACAGTCTAGAGTTGAATGGAAGCTCTCATTCTATCTATTTCGTTTGTGTGCATCTACACCAACTTTGTAAGTCGGTTTGGAAAATGCACTGGCCGGATCCACTGGTCCAATACCTCCTATGGCCTTCACCACACATGGAGGGATTGTGAAGCTTCAAGCACACAGAGGGAGCTGCATTGCCCTTCTTCCTCCTAATACCTGGAGTCCACCTCTCTGAATTGGCACAAGAACAGATGATTCGTGACAGTCCAAGCAACAGCAACCCCCAAAACCCAACCACCACCTTTTGGTTTGTCGGTGGGTATGCAAAAGTACATTTTTAAATAGAAAGAAAAAAGGGTAGCTGTTTCCAAAGCAAAGAATATGCTAGGATTCACATAATCTGAAACTCAACTACGGAGGCTACTGCTCGGCCTTTTTCCTCCCAGTATCACGTAGCCTTGTAACCGTTATAAACAACATGACTCAGTGAGTGAAAACTTGGAAAAAACAGGCACTTTGTAGATAGCGTAGATACATATACACACATACACGTCATCTATGTTTATGTTATGCATCTATACATATATGCACACACTTGCCCCGGCATATGTATAGACACACACACGAGTGCACATACATGACAGGTTGCATTAATGTGTGTGCACAGTAATGCAGTACATGTATACCACACATGTGAACACATGTGTGCAGTGAGTGTGTATTGCCACATACATGTGTGCATATGTGTGTATGTATGTATATGTTTGGTTTTGGTATTTTGGTTTGTTTTTTTTTGTTTGTTTGTTTTTTGTTTTGTTGGGGCTGGGGGGCTCGCAGGTGCTTGGGCCACTGCCGGAGAAATTTCAATAAGGCCGCCAAACAGATTCATCCATTCTGCCACTAGAATTCAAAACAGTTGGAGAACTGCTGTGGCTTCCATCAGCGTCAACGCCATCATTCTGGTTGGGCAAGTTGGGATTTAATAGCGTGCTGCCATTCGAGGTGGTGGTGCAAGGCGGAAGCATTCTGGAGGGAGAGCGGTCTCCCCCTGGCACCATGGGAAACTGGTATGATCCTGATGAAGTGCCATAGTAGAGATATGGAGTGCTGCTGGTCTGGAATGGTCCACTTTGGTTTTGGGAGGAGCCAGGGTAGGGTGGTGGCAAGTAGGTGTGGTAGTGAGTGGTTGCTGACATACCGAGGGACATGCCTGAGGTGACGGGCGGTGTGTAAGTAAAGGTGGCTGGATAGTGCATTCGTGGGTTGGAGAAGCGGCTCTCAGTGAGGGATGAAATACTTGTGAACTGCCTGGGGTCTGAAAAAGGGCCCAGTTCTGAAGCACCTAAAAATTGTAACAAAAGATGGGGGAAAAATCTGTAAATATCAATTAAAATAATTTTTAAATTTTTTTAAGAAAAAAAAAAAAACGATATAACGAGTTTCCCCAAAAGGAATCGTGATTCACAAATACATCTTCAAAAGAAAAGGTCACTTTTCAGTCTTACAGCATTTATCAATAAGCTCTGTTCATCTCCCAGAGAAGCCCAAAGTACTTTTAGAACAACCACAAAAATCCGTAAGTCATGTTACAAGGACAAAACTCCAACACTGTATTCTGGGGCTTTGTTCATCTTCCTCTTTCTGGTTACATTTCAGAGTTTCATTGAACTCCAGAAACAGTTAAATGTTTGCTAACAAAAAGCCCATCGTTTCCTGCATATAGTACAGAAATGAATGTGAATAAGTCCAACATTTGTCATTTTGTTATTAAAGAAAACATGACAACAGGGCCTCTAAACTGAACCATGCTGAAATGAAATTTCCCAATACGGTCCTCTCATCCTTAGTTGACACTTAGTAGTTGTTTGGTGTGGGTTTTTTTAAGCTATTCTTCTCATTTTAAGGTAAATGTAATGTTAAAAAAAGTTGTGCTAGATCTCCTAAGACTCCCTTTATTTATCATGGCATAGTACAGTGGTAAGAGTCAGAAAAGACCTGGGCTGAAATCTTGCCTCACACATTTACTATCCTGGATTATCACAGGTAATTCATTTAACCCCCCAACTCAGTTTCTTTATCTTTAAAGTGGGTGTTTCATAAGGATCAAATGAGATGATGTATGTAAAGTGCTTTGAAAATTTTAAAGCATCACAATGTCTGCTATTATGATTGTTATTATTTTTGTATGATTGCTATTATTTGATTTGTTATTAATCTGTAGGCCTCAGTTTCCTCACCTGAAAATGAGGGGGCTGAATTTAAATATCACTGGTTCTTACTAACTCTCATATTCTGTCATTCTAGAAAATGAATATCTAATGAGGTTGTCTAATGGATCCTTCTCAGAACTTTCCACCAAAAATGTTCCATAATAAATTGGAGAGATCAATTTGGAGGGTAAGGAGTTGAGTGTCTTTATCTCACTAAATTTCAGGCTTCTGGTTTGTAAGAGTAGGCCTGACTTGTAGTAGCTGTAACAATGGTTTCTGTGCTGTAATAGGTGTAGGAGGGAGAATCAAAAAACCCAATTTACACCTCTCATCTAAGAGACAATTCCCATTCTGCAGAAATGGCCTCACTTCATGTTAACTGGTGATCTGTATTATGTTTGTGCCCATAACCTGAAGGCACAATTTTCTCTTTAAAATTTAATGTCCTTTGACTTTTAAAGCTTCTACTCAATAAGCAGTACTGGCACCTGACAGAGTTGTAGGCCATTTCATTAAAAAATTAACATTCTGAATTTACTAAAAATGACACTAAAAATCCCAAGTTATAATCTTTAAAAATGCATGCTTGTTCTTACTTGTACTGGTTAATGCTAGTCCTCCAAATTTAAAAGTACTGGAATAAGCCCTCTTAAGTCACAAAAGCTTTAATAAACTAAAGGATTGAATGCCTCCAACTTTTTATTTAGCCTTCTGTCTGCATGCTCTATTGTTTTTAGGGACCTGAAAAGCTCTTTCTTAATTTTTAAAGGAATTGACTTTGTTATATTTATTATTATTTTATATTCTATATATTTATTTTATATTTCATTATCCTTCTAGCATAGCCTGAGAATTTCTTATTATGAGAATCAGAGTGCTTACAGAATACTGCTTTAAGATCATGTATGGGCAGCTAGTTGAAGTAATGGATAAAGTATCAGGCCTGAAATTAGGAAGAAGCCCTAGGCCTCAGACACTTACTAGCTGTGTGCCTCAGTTCCTCATCTATGAAAGGAAATGGAGAAAAAACTGGCAACTACTCCAGTATCTTTGCCACGAAAATATCAAATGGGTCCAATGAGAGCTGGACATGATTGAATAACAAAAACTCACTGAAGGCAGGCACTGTCTGGTTTTTGTACCCTAAGTACCTAGCTTAATAATTTCACACAGGAGATGCTTAATAAATATTTGTTGGATTGGACTGTTTAAAGAAAAGAACTGGGTTCTCTCACAAAATGGTGGTCCCTTGCTCTATAACTTAAATCTAGACTTCTAAAGCATAACCATCCAAAGGAGAGACTGCTAACCTGTCTTTCTCTCACATTAACCAAATCAAGGAGACCAGCAAGCAGAACCAATTAATTAATTAGCTCAGCAGCCTGCCTTTCCATATTGGTTGAGAGGAAGAAGGCCACAGGCAGAAATGAAAAGCATGAGAGTTCCAAGAGCAAAAAGAGGAAAAGAGAATTGGCCACAGTGAGAGGAGTGTCCACACTTTCCCGCCTTCGCTACCCACTCTAAGCAAAAGTACAGGCCCACAGGCCAAGGATAAAAAATGGCGGGCAGCTTCTGCAACCAGAAGCAAATGCCTTCAGGATGACAAATCAGTTCTGGCTCCGCTAAATCCCCCTGAGCTGACTCCAGATTCTCTTTCTCTGCTGGCCCTACAAGTGCCCCTTCCTTTGACACACAGCACTATGAAAAAGGGAGGTAAAAGCTGGAAGGAAAGTAGTGAATGTTCTTGGGGTGACTTGCTCAAGAATTATTAACTGATGCCCAAAGGCTGATGGGAGTATAGAGGAATTGAAGAGGATTTTGTTCATGCTGCTCCCCCTCAACTCCTTTACCCCCACGCTTATGTATAAGGTTGCACAACACAGGCAATGAATGCAAACCACAGTTGCTCTTAAGCCAAAACATTTTCATCTCAAAGTATGTAGGTGAACTGAACTTGTAGCTGGCTCAGCCTAGAGTTTTAGACAAACTCCTTCTGCGTACATCAAGTTCAATGCTTAGATCACATAAGAGAAGCAAGAACAACATTAGCAATTTAAAACAGAATGAAGTCACATTCATAATGTCAATGTCTTCCCCACTGGGCCACAGAGTTCACACAAGATAGACTGTTTAAAGCAGAGAATACTCCTCTTGTGTTTGTATTTAAAATACTGTAGTAATAATTAAAATTCCATGTGGTTTCATTTATTTTGATGCAGAAGCCTCATTAAAGCTCCATACTTGGGACTTTGCCAGTAAGTTCCAAGATGGTTTTAAATTCACATTTCCCCCCCTTCTTTTCCTCCCCCACTTCTTTTACCTGTTACTATTTTGCTGATTTTTTTTACAGCCCATCACATGCCAGGGTCACTATGCCTTCTGCTTTATGGATGCCAGCTAATGCCAGTTGACATTCATTTTTCAATTAATGAGCTCTGGTTGTGGTTTATGGAAAACAATGCAACAAATTTCCGCCAGGTTTACGGCACTTTGGCCAATCACTTCCAGTTATTACAGACTGTAATGTCCCGAGGATTAACTCCTTCTGGGCACAGCAACTTGATGTGGACTTTAAAAGGATTATGGGATAATTTTATAACTTACAAACAATGCAATTTGCTGGAATTTGCTTAGTCATTTTAACTTATTGGTACGTTACCAAAGAAATGTTTCTTAAACTTCTGCATATGTCTTCTGTGTGAGGAAGTTTTAACAACTTTCCAAAGTGCAACCTGAGATCATTTAAAATAATCTGTTGCAGGGGAAAAATCCAACCCTTGAGGTGCACAGTATGCTTTAAAACAAAAATGCAAAGGCTTTCTGAGCCTTCCGTTTATTTATGATAATTACCACAGAAGCAGATACTTTAATTACATTTTCCTTTATTGAATACGTCTGTCTCTGTACTTCCAAATCACTGTGTTTTTCATCTGAACTCCCAGACTTCAGTCGCCCCCTCCCCTTTTTTGGGATACTTGGCTACTATATCGTGACTCATTCAGTCTTTCCTCATGTCCCTAAACCTTTGGAGTTGTTTTGTTGTTGGTTTTGTTTTTTGGAATTTTTTTTAAAGTTGCTAGAAATTTAATTTACCATCACATCAGCTAAAGTAAAAAAAGAATGTTTTCCACTTACTTAACAAAAGCCCCTAAGAAGAAGACCCTGGAGGTCCTAATGAGTGCTATGTCACCAATGCCCCCTTTATGGCTTCCTAAACCAAAACTCTGGTAAGCTTGAGGATATGACCAAGAATCTCAACAGAGGCAGACTTGGAGCATGCTGCTTATCCAGCAAGTCATAATTCATAACAATAACTAACAAGAACTCATCCTGGGAGATTCCTTTGGTTTAACCAGTGGAAGGCCTGGAGTCAGGAAGATCTGGCTTTATAAACTGCTTCTGATGCACACTGACTGAATTACTACAACTGCTAGGCCCTTTCCCTTTCAGATTGTCTTTCCTTCTGCTGCCTCTATCTTGTATAAACCTACATATTTACTAAAGAACAGGACTGTTTTTTGCCTTTCTCTGTATTCTCCATACTTAGAGCAATGCTGGGCATACAGTAAGAGCTCAATTAGTGCTTTGATGACTGATTGACCTTAAAGCTTCTTGGTGCCCCAGGCACTTTTTTTAAGACTTTGAAGATGAGGTACCTATTTGCATCAGTTGAGAGAAATTCCTCACTCTTCCACCTGAAGAAGTATATTTTAAAGTTTGCTTTCATCATAATAACACTATGATTAAGCATGCAAGCATTGTATAATTTCCCTAGGGATACTTTCAAAGTAGCAAAAGCATCCCATACAAGTAGATTCCTCCATCACTGTTTCCCTCAAAGGCTTTCCTTCATACACAACCAGCAGCAAAGCCTTTCTGGAAAACAGGAGGGTTCAGGTGTTTGGGGGTACCACAGAAGAATTTTTTCTTTTCAAAGGCTAGTTGGCAATATTATAAAGAACAGTTGATGTTAGTTACAAAGGGCATTTAGCTAGTATACAAAGGACAGTTGATGTCATTTAAAAAGAATTAGTGGGGTTTTGTTCAAATGGCATTTAATTTGTTCTATTCTCTTCCTGAATGGTTATGCTTTTTTAAATCTGTTGCCTTATGCTACTGTTTACCTAAATAGAATTCATTGATTTGAACTTTTCCAGTTCCTAAGAGATGGGGAGCTCATGAAATTCTCTGAAGCCACATTCTATGCTAATGAGCTAACTCTGGTCTGCCTGGGCTAGGTAAGTTCTTAGGAGGGTCTGACATTTTCTAAAGCTAGCTGACTTCACAGAAGCCTATTATTCCCCAGTTGTCATAGGCTCCAGCAAACAGATGCTTTTCCGAGTCCTCCTCAATCTTGGTGCTTTCCCTCTGAGAATATCCTTCCAATTTATTCCACATATACCTTGTTTGTAAATAGTTGTTTTAATGTTGTGTCCTCCATTAAACTGTGAGCAAAAACTATCTTGGTTTTTCTATTTGTATCATTCTCAGTGCTTAGTATAGAGTTGGGGCTTAATGTTTTGGATTTTGTCCTCCCCCGTTCTATTCTAATCCATTAGAAGCAACAGGTAGGAGGTAGTACAGAGGGAGAGAGTAAAGAAAGTTCAAGGGAAGCAATGATGGAGAATCTCTGAGCTCCAACATTATTTGCTGTCTATGACAATCACTTTTGAATTCACCATTTTTGGGGGTTTGTTTGTTTGTTTTTATTACAGATATGACCTAAGCAGATATATAATCAGGGGTGGGATTGTGTTTTGTACTTTTTTGCCTTTTCTAAGGTGACCTGGAACAGGATTAGCCACATTAAGAGGCTCTCAATAAAAAAGAATTGTAGAGTGGAAAAAGGAAAGGAGAGCTCTAGAATGAAAATACTGTTGGTTTCCAGTGAGTAGCAGGAGTGGGGAAGTCAGTTTAGTGTTTATATGACCACTTCTCATCACTAACACTTTATCATTCTTCTCAACCCCTAATCAATGGGATACAAGGTATATGTATATACATGTACATATGTACATACATATACTTTATCATTCTCCTTCTCAACCCCAATCAATGGGATACAATGTATATGTATATACATGTACATATGTACATACACACACTTTATCATTCTCCTCAACCCCTAATCAATGGGATACAATGTATATGTATATACATGTACATATGTACATACACACACTTTATCATTCTCCTCAACCCCTAATCAATGGGATACAATGTATATGTATATACATGTACATTCGTACATGTGCACACATGTTTTATTAAGAAGGAGGAAAACTAAGACCCCCCCTGAAAATCTCTCCTTTCCTGATAAGTTACAGAAATTGTTGTATCCTTTACCTCCATGAGGTGCTAACTTTAAGGCTTTATTGGGATCTTTTAAGTGGCAGGAGTTAATGGATGAACTAAACTAAATGAAGCCTGAACACTTTATATTAACCTCTTCATGGTAATTGTTATTTCACATAAAGAACCAGCCAATGAAGCAAGAGATCAGGGTTCAAATGCTGCCTCTGACTCATCAGGGCTGTGTGACTATGGGCAAGTCACTTAAGCAGCTCTCTAAGTTGCAGAGAAGGTACCAACCTGTATTAGTGGAAGGCATTTCTTTATCCAAGAATTCCCTGTGCCAGTTGAAATGACAGTCCAGGCATTATCCTTATTAGAGTATTGACACTATTTAAACATCAATTGCAATGAGACATACCCAGGACTTTTCTACCGGAAGAAAAAATAATGATCCTTTGCACTTCCAACAGTATTGGAGGTTTTTAAACATTTGCTAATATATTTTGTTTAATCACTTCCCAAAAAATATCACTAATTTCTCTACAAAGTTTAATATACTCTTCCCCCAAATAATCAACCTGTTGTTAACAGAAAAGGAGTGTCCTTTAATTTTGATAATGTGATATTGCTAATTAACCTTGTGTTTTAGTTAGGAATTTGTTGCCCCTAGGTATTGACTTCATTATTTCTATAATAATCTGGCTCTCTTTTCTTCGCCTAATACACCAGTCTCTACCCCACGGCTTTTCACAGAACCACTACTGAATTTTGGAAAGAGGTGAAGAATTTTAGACATTATCTGGTCCAATCTCCTTGTATTACAAGTGAGGCCCAGATAAGAGGAAGTGCTTGCTCAAGATCACAGGGCTAGTGACTAGAAGAACTAGAAAATACAACTTTTGATTGCTGATTCAGTCCTTTTTCCTATCACCCCATCTAACACTGACTCTAGTTTCTGTGGCATTGGGATGAAGCAAATACTAGTATATATGTTACAAAATTCTTAGTAAGGGCTACTAAACAGCATCTACGGGGTTCTGTCCTGTTGGTTACTTCAAAAGTTCAGTTTACAAAAGTACATTAAGAAAAGGTAGAAAAATCCTTCCATTCAAATGTCATGAGGAAAGTCCTTGGTGAAACATGGTGCTAATAAATGTGACATAATTATTATTCAAATCTTTTGACCACTTAAAACCAAAGTATTCTTTTCTTCTACCAAAGAACAAACCAAAGAAAAGTAACAAATACTTCAGTCAAGAAAGGAGGACTGAACAAAATACTTCTGGCACATTCCCTTTCCACCATTCCAACCAAATTTGCCATTCCTAAACACTAGGAGCCCTTCACTTAAGTAAGGGAAGTCTCTCTACACCATCAATCACAAAGACAATGTAGAAATTCATCATGGAAATTTTGCTCATGTTGTATGTTTCCTATGTCCAGCAAAGAAGGGAAAACATTATAGACAAGGATAATAGACATGAGTCAAGTTATAGATGAGAATAAGCATGGTATAGATTGGTCTTTTCACTAAATTTTCCTATTTTTCCTCACTATTACTAAAAAGATTACAATACCAAGAAGGTAAACTAATCAATAAACATTTATTAAGTGCTCTCTAGATACCAGACCATTTTCTAAGGGTATAAGCACAAACATGAGACAATTCTTACCCACAAAGAGCTTATTTGAATTAGGTATCTTCCTCCTCTAACATGCTACACCTACCATTATCAATGAATTAGGATCTTTTATGATATATTTAATTCTAAGCCATCTCATAGCACACATCTTAAGAAATATAAGAGATAACAAAAATAAAATGTTTATTTGACATTTTAAAGTTTGCAAAGCACTTATCACATGTTACCTCATTTGAGGCTCATAACAACCTAATGAAGTTGGTATCTCACTGTTATTTCCATTTTATAGCAAAAACCTTCCCTGATATCCCCCAGTAACTCCCTATCCAAGTTGCCTTGTATTTCATCTGTATATATTCTAAATATAATTATATATATATATATATATATATATATATATATATATATATATATATATATATATATAGTTTTTCTCAGTAGAATATAACTCTTTGAGGACACAGACCTCACCATTTGTCTTTGTATCCCCAATCAACTGAACGAGTATTTATTATTAGGTGCCAGGCATTGTGCTAAATTGTGAGAATATAAAGAAAAGTTGGAAAAACCCAGTCCTTGTTCTCAAGAAGTTCACAGTTTATTGGAAGAAATGATATGCAAACAGCAATGTACAGACAGAAAGATGAAAATGAAAATAATCTCATAGAAAATGTACTAAGACTAAAGAAAGACTTCTTTAAGCAAATGAAAATTTAGCACTTAGCATGGCTACTTGGCAGAGAACCAGTACTTAATAAATCTTTGATCACTGATCTATTGATAAGGAAATTGAAGCTCAAAGAGGTTAAATGATTTGGCCAATGATACACAACTATTAAGTGTCAAAGTTTGGTTATCCTGTGCTACACCTGAGGATATCCTTAACAAAAAAGACGAACCACCAAAAGGACAGTTTTGAACCAATTACTAAAGCAAACAAAAGTAATGAAAACTTGGATTAGCAGACCCTGCATTTTTTTCAAAAGAGAAAAAAATCTGCCTCAACTATCCAGTATAAATATTTGTTTCCAGTGCCGTCATGAATTGTACTTTTCCACTGCTTACTCGCAAATTCTGAAAGACCATCTGATCCTACAGTTAAGAAAGTATGCTAGACTAGGGGAAAGGAAAAAAAAACCCTTGGCAATTTTCACTAACTCCAACCTTTCCTTAAACCCACCCAAACTTTTTCTGAGGATCCTGTTGGAATAGTATATTTCCTTTTTGAGGAGAAAAAGGGAGGGATAGGGTCAGTTGGGTACGTGGGGTGTAGAGAAAGAAAGACAGGGAGGGGGGTGGCAGAAGAAAAAAGTGAGTAACCCTCTCTGGTCCTTGATTAAGAACTTTTAAAAAGCTGGGAAGGGTCGATAGTCTTTGAAACCAGATCCACTATAGGACGGAAGCCAGCACCCAGGACACCGTGTCTTTCAGGGGAGGCCACACACGGTGCCACTGCAGTCATATGACTGCTCTGTCACATCCTGAAGTCATTTCCAGTCCATGCACAAGTTTGTCCTCCCGTTCAGAGAGGATCGGATATATTGGGAACGCACATATGGAAGCACTTTCAGGGAATCAGTTTCCATGAAATTCATAATGAGCCAAGTGGCTTCAGATGTGGTTGCGTTCCTCAGATTAGCCAAACGAAAGAAAAAAAAAAAAAAAAAAGAAAGAAAGAAAGAAAGGGAAAAAAGAAAAGGAAAAGAAAAAGAAAGAAAAAGGGGGAGAGACAAATCTACCCTTTCAGACCTTATTTATGTTTCAGAAAAATTAAAAACCACTAATGACTTATGGCTACCAAAATGCAAAACATTAGAGACAGACAGAAAAAGAGAAACAGAAAGAAAGAGAGATATAAAGAAATAGAGACAGACAGAAAAACAAAGACAGACAGAAGGACAGATAGATGAAGTAAATGAGTCTTTTCTAAAAATAGCAGCTTTAATATCAGTAATCTTATCATAAATCAGGAGGAGGCCTTCCTGTCACAGCATCTGCCTACAATGCATAATTAACTCTTTCTGAAGTCCTCTTAGGAAAAAAAAAAAAAAAGATGAGAGGAAGCAAAAAGTAGACCAGAGGAACTGGAAGATAGAGAACTGACTCTAATTTGATAACATGTGTGGTCCATTAAGATTGTTTTCAAAATTGCGACTTAATGATAAATTGTTGCTAGAGTAAATCTCTCAAAGAGGGCTGAATTCAGACAAGACAGCCTGAGATTTTCCTGCGGCCTGTGCTGGTTGTAAACGGGGCCTGTATTAAATGCTGAAATTTATGAGCTGGTAGAGACACTAGAGATGGCACAACAAAGTCTGGCTGATAAGAAGGTGTGCATGGACACGGTTTCAACAGTAGTTTTTAAAGGACAAGACTTAACCTGAACACCACGTGCAGAATTGTCTTGACTTATAGGGATACAGAGATGATGGGGGCTGAAAGAAAGTGGAAAAGGGAAATACGATTGGTCATTGCTTAGAAAAAAAGCATTGCACAAAGGGCGAAGAACTGGCTTCAGAGTCCTACCTTGGACAAAGCACTTAACATTTCGTTTCCCTGATGACTCTATGACTATAATGTCAGAAGGGTTGCTGAGAAGGAGTTTCTTCACTGGGAGTTCTTTATACCAATAAAATCACAGGGCAGGACTAAACAACAAGAATTAATTAAGAATCAAGAATTACTTAATCAACACAACTCTGAATCACAGGACCACAGGACATTAAGTCTGGAAGAACTCTGAGAATTAATTAGTCCAATTCTTTTTATTTAATGATAAAGATGTCTGCAGTCCAGGGAAGTGACTTACCTAAGATCACATAGCAGGTCAGAGATTTCCAATCACTTAATGCTTATAACCTATTTAATCCTGCTAGAGGAAATTGTTGCTAATAAAAACAACCAGAGATAATATCTCATGCCCTGATTGCACATAAGAGTTTCCAATTCATTTCAGATACATCTCATTTAATTCACAGAATATCATAAGGTAGACTAATGGGATGCTATTCTTCCCAATTTATAGATCATAGCATTATAGATTTAGTGCTGCAGAGGAAACTGAAGAACCCAGAATTTAAGAGATTTGGTTAAGGTCAAGTTAAATAACTGTTAAGAGCACAGTAGGGACTAGAATTCAAATTTTCTGTCTCCTAATCAGAATTTTTCACTATAACATAATAGGGTTTAGTAGGCTATATTGTGATCTTGAGCATTTAATTGTGGAGTTTTGATCCTAACTTTGCCATTAATTTTCTGATTCACTGAGAGTAAGACTGTACTCCTCAATCTGTCTCATCTTTTGAATAATATTAATCCTATGGGAAAATTCTAAGGAGGTAATAAAATCATTTGGCTTATAAAAAATGTTTCAATGGGTTTCCACTGATCCAGTGTGAACTAGTAAAGCCAATGTATGGGCAGATAGATGACAAAGTAGGTAGAGTGCCAGACATAGATTCAGAAAGACTCATCTCCATGAGTTCAAATCTAGCCACAGACACTAATTAACTATGTGACCCCAGGCAAGTTACTTACTCCTGTTTGCCTCAGTTTCTTCATCTAGTAAATGAGTAGGAGAAAGAAATGGCAAACCATTCCAAAATATCTGTCAAGAAAACTCCAAATGTGGCCACAAAGAGTCAAACATTAAAAGAACTAGATAAAAAAGCCAATAAAGAAATTGGAAGAGAATCAGAACCAGGTGATTTTAAGTCATTCTCTATATTTATATAAAATTCAGCCCTTCTATGAAAGAAAGCTACTGTATACCATGGCCTACAAAGAGCCAAAACTTCTTGGCTCCAAAAAGATGTCTTGTTAAGATAGGAAGGGAAATTTAAGATAACATATGATTTTTAAAAATTCAGCACTGCCTTGGAATACATTTAAAATTTCTTCAATTAACAAACATTTAATTTTTTCTTCCCTTTCTTTTCTCCCTTGGAAAAAAAAGAAATGAAAAACAAAACTTTCATAACAAATTTGCATTTTTGTTTTGTTTTTCAGACATTTCAGTCATGTACAACTCTGTGATTCCATGGCAAAAATACTGGGATGGTTTGCCCCATTCTAATTAATTTTACAGATGAGAAAACTGAGGCAAAAATGGCTGACTCCCACAGCTAGTAAATAAGGTGACAATGTGGGGTAGCTAGGTGGTGCAGTGGATAGAGCACCAGCCCTGAATTCAGGAGGACCCAAGTTCAAATGTGGCCTCAGACACTTAACACTTCCTAGCTGTGTGACCCTGGGCAAGTCACTTAACCCCAGCCTGGGGAGGGGGGGGAAATAAGGTGACAATGCTAGATAAGTCTTGGTCATACACACACATAAATACACACATATATACATACACATTCTGGCTTCCTTATGTGGGGATAATAATACTCTTTGTTTGGGAATAATTCAATTATAATAAAATATCCTGGTCTAGAATAAGGCAGATACACTAGGGAGGCTCAAAGGAAAGGAGAAGTCCTAGACCCCACTGTAACTGGATCTACATTCTTGCATTCCATACCACATATTCTGCCCATTCCCCAAGCTGCGTGACAAGGGGCCCAGTACCCCAATGTAGTAAGGAATTCTGGTGCTATTTAGGAGCTACTGCAAAGCCACCTAGATTGCTCAAGAAGCCTTCTACATTCCAGGGAGACCTTGGGAGCAAATGGTTTTATTCAGACTCCCCAAGGTCATTCCAATAAAATTAGCTTGACTCAATCCAATTAATCTAGAATGTAAAACAAAGAGGTTAGCTAGAACTAAATCTGCTTCAATGTCAAGTTCGTTTCTTTTTCTTTATCTTCTTTCCCTCTACAGCCAAGTATATCCCCCTTTAGCTACTAGGTCTCAAGGCCCTAAGCTTGGCTCCTGTCCCAGCCATGAGTATAAAGGAGGCTTCTCTGGCAGAACCTGAAGATATTTCCCCATTAAGACTTTCTTGCTGCTGGTGCATAATGGTACCTTAGCATCGCTCCTGGACTCAATTCCAGCACCCTGCTTTAATGTCTAGTTCCTGTGTTTGTCTGTTACCCTGACTTTTGGTCTGACCATTTCCCAATGTTGTGCCTCATTTTCTGCTACCTGCTGCTGAACAAATTCTCCAAGGGAAAGGAATCTGGGGTTCAAATCCCACTTCTGATGTTTTCTTAACTTCCCTGGACTTAGTCCTTCCATCTGTAAAATGAGATGGGGGAGGAGGGCTCTGAAACACCCTTCTCCTTCTAGATTATGATTTCATTCTTTGAGTTTCTATCTACATGAACTATTGGACACAAAGTCAGATATCTTGGGGTTCAAATCTAATACAAATTAGCAGTATGACCAGGTCCAAGTAAGCTTCAGTTTCTTGATCTGTAAAATGGGATAATATGATAGCTGCACTATCCTCTTCACAGGGTTGCTGTAAGGCAATTTTTATAATCTTAAATAACTATAGAAATCTGTTATTATTGTAGGACTGTCCTACAGTGCGTTACATAGCACAAATATATACATACACATGCACACACATACCACATATATTTATTGAACCTAAGATCTGAATCAATATGCCTTTCCAACCTTATTTTTCACTATTCCCCTTTGTATACATAAATTCCAATCAAATTGTACTATTCCTTATTTCCCAAACATGTACTCTCATGTCTCTCTACCGTTGTCCTTTTAGCCCAGAAGGCTTTCTGCTCTATGGCTGTTCAACAAAATCCTATCTCTGTAAAAGTCCAAATCAAATAGCTCCTTTCCTAGGAAGTCTTTTTTGATACCTTTTCCTTCAGCTAGACGAACTCCCTCTGAATTTGCAAAGTATTTTATAGCTTGTGGATGGCATTTATATCATTCTATCATGTATGAGTTATTTTAAAGTCTTTTTTTTAAAGCAATTGAGGTTAAGTGACTTGCTTAGGATCACACAGCTAGTAAATGTTTGAAGTTTGATTTGAACTCAAGTCCTCCTGGCTTCCAGGATTAGTGCTATATCCACTCTGCCACTAAATTGCCCTTATAGTTGTTTTTAAAATAAAATGAAACTTCTGTAAAATTCTTTGCAAATATGAAAGTGCTCTATAAGTGTCAATTATATGTACTTTTGTGTAGATACTTCATCTCCCTTACTAGGATGTTAAGTTACTTGAGAGTAAAGATTATATTATTTATTTTCTTCTCCTCAGTACTTGGTAAAGAATAGATTATTAATGAATTATTATTGAATCAATGAATACATATAATGCCTAATTTGATGTGCTGCCGGACTAATCTTAATTGCCTACAAGTTTTTCCCTCATAGTTAGTTCCACTCTAACCTAGAGCCAAAACCTAGAGAAAGTGCCAAAAGGACTTTCAATTTTTTGCAGAAATCTGTATGTCACAACTATGAAATGGTGTCCTGTGGCATCTCCCCAAATCCCACCAGAAAACTGAATTGTCCTGTACACTAAAATTGCTAGCTATGGCTCTGCTGTGACCACAAGCCTCTAAATAAATAGTGGGGATTGGTTCAGTCCCAAGTTATCTTCCCAGACTTATTGGGACTCTCCTCATTGAAGTTTTGTATCCTCTTTCCAAAACTTAATAAGATCACCATTCTTATCATTGATAATAATGATAACTTAAGATATGAATAATACTGTCTTTGCACATGAAAAAGTTAAATTACATGCTCAAAGACACAAAGCTAATTAAGGACAGATCTGGGGCATGAATTCAAAGTTCTGGAAATCCAATACTATGTTCTTTCCACTAGACTTGACTCATCAACCTCTCTTCACTAGATTGATAAAAGAAAGGATCACATTTCTTAGAACACAAGGGATATTCTAACAAGAAAAATAAGAGATGACCTAGGTAAATTTTTTTTAAGGTTATCAAACTTATTAGCATAAAGTTGGGCAAAGTATCTCCTTATTATTTCTCTAATTTCCTCTTCATTGGTGGAAAGTTCCCCCTTTTCATTTTTAAGATTAACAATTTTACAACATTGACAATTGCCAAACCTTTTGTTCCAATTTTCCCCTCCCTCCCTCCCCGCCCCAGATGGCAGGTTGATCGATACATGTTAAATATGTTAAAGTATAAATCAAATACAATATATGTATACATGTCCAAACAGTTGTTTTGCTGTACAAAAAGAATCAGACTTTGAAATAGTGCACAATTAGCCTGTGAAGGAAATCCAAAAAGCAGGTGGACAAAAATAGAGGGATTGGGAATTCTCCTAGGTAAATTTTTAAGCACTTACGTTAATATTTTTTAAAGATACAACAAATCAGGAACCTGGTCCTATTTATCAATCAATGGAAAGCTTTCCAATTAAATGGGCTTTAAGTTTCTTGGTTGTTGCTACTTGTTTGGTTTTCTTTTTCCTTTTCTTCAGTGTTTAAATTTTCTAGAAAAAATACTAGAAATGAAATTTGCACTCATTTGTTAAAAGTTTTCTTTTCTTTGTTGCTAGGATTTAGCCTAAAATCATGTTAGAGAATCTTAGTGCAACCCTGAGACAATGTTCTTTATGTAACTTCCGTCTCCAAATGCAGAGTGGTGATTCGTTCTTCTGACAATCTGAGAGTTTTTTCCACTCATGCTCAGCACAGAGATTTAACTCAAAACTTCTGCATACAAAAAAAAAAAATCTCTTTTTGGGGTTTGATTTGGCTTCATTTTCAAAGAGTTGTTTGTATATTTTAGAATATGTAGAATTTTCCTTTGATTGAAACCTCTCTTTTAACAATGGACAAGAGATGATTTCTCTTCTGAGTGGTTTAAACAAAAACAAACTCTTGGAGCCTTGTTCTCGAAGTGTTTTTTTTTTTTTTCTTGAGAGAAATCAAATCCTACAGATTGTTGAGCATTTGGCAAAAACCTTCAAACAGCCAAACCCAAATAGTGAAATTCTCCTTGCTGTAATAGATAAACAAATGGTCCAATACAGGGTAAAAAGAAAAGAACCACCTCCCTCATCTCTCTCTTACACATACACATTTCACCATCCTTTCTCACTCCTCCTGTCCCATCCATCCTTTCTACTAAAGAGATTAATCTTTAATGTTTATTTCTAGTGCTAAAGAAGCATACTCCCTACAAATGGACATTTTCAACATCTGTTTGTGGTTGTTTCCAAGGCCCTTGTATTTCTCTGGGACATGAAGCTCTCTGTCTCCAGAGCGTAAACAGACACACCTAATTGTGTATTAAGGTGTCTGAAAACAGCTACTTGTTTTGGAGACAAAAAAAAAAGAGAAGGAGGAAGAAAGAAAGAAAGAAAAAACATGAAAGAGACCACAGCCCTGAAGTCTGCTTTTGGCAAAAAAAGAAATATAGTCTGCTGGTGTATTTTATGTACGTCGTACCAGCACCTTAAACTAGGCTCTGAGACAAGATACACAGTAGTAGCTCTTCAAATAGTGGAAAAAAGATTCTGCCTGCCAACATGACAAAAACTAAGAAAATGTTTGGGGCTTTTTTCATCAATTTTTTAAATGAACTTTGAATGACAAAATCATAGACTCTTGGAATTGGAGGGAAACTTGGTATCCACTGAATCCAAACCACATGTGAATAAGCATCTACTCGACAATATCTTGCTCAAAATCCACCAATAAGAACCTATTGGATTGTTATCTCCTTGAAGGCAGGGATCATTCTTTGCCTCTTTTTGTTTCCCCAGAGTTTAACATAGTACCTGGCATATAATAAGCATTTTACTCATCAATTAACTTCTGGGGTGATCTATTCTACTTTAAACATGGGAAAGTTTTTTTCCTTTCTTAGGGTGCCCAACTCTTTGTGGGGGGTTTCTTGGCAAAGCTACTGGACTGATTTGTCCTTTCCTTCTCCAGCTCATTTTACAGAGGAGGGTAAACAGGGTTAAGGGACTGTGCCCAAAGTCACCCAGATATAATAAGTGTCTGATTACAAATTTGAACTCAAAAGGATGAGTCTTCCTGAATCCAATACCATTGCTCTCTATCCATGGAACCACATAGCTGCCCCAATTTTTCCATACATAAGGGTAAATCTCTTTCTTAGAAATTTCCATCCATTGTGTCTTAGAGACTTTTGGAGTCAAGAACAACAAGTCATATCTTTTCTACATGGAAAAAAGGGATATTTGCCATTGCCCTTCTAAATTCTCTCTTCTCTAGGTTAGCTATAACTTCAAAACATGAGAACCAAAATAGTTGGTGACGCCTCATTTCTTCAAGAGGTTTTCAATATTCCGTAGCAAAATCTATTCATTCTCCTTATGAACAATTATTTTTCAGGCTGAAGAGATTTTTTTAAAAAGAGGTTTAAAAAAAAAGAAAGAGGAAAAAGAAATAAATTGTTTAGAGGTTATTCTTTCCCAATATATAATATCCATCAACAAGAATGCTAGAACTGGAGTCAAGAGACATTTAGGTTCAAACTGTGCCTTTAATATTGGCTAGTTGGTCAACATAAGCAAATCACTTAAGTTTTCAAACTCAGTTCCCCTAAACTGTTTACATCACATTGTAAAAAATAAAGAGATATTTAGAAAGTGTTTTGTAAACCTGAAGACATTATATAAATACCAATTATTATCATGTAAGAGAACAGAATTAAAAATTTCTAAAAGAGGAGTCCTCTGTGATGTCATGATATAGAAGAAAAAACATTGTAAGAGATTTCAGATGAATTGGACTCTGCATCTTTTTCTGTTAATATTAGCTATACAAACTAAGTCAGATTACTTCTTATCTTTGATGTAAAATGATCCTATCTACAAATTGAAAAGCAACTGCATGATTTTGAATCTTTTCTAGATCTAAGAGTATATGATTCTATTATATATATGACAACCCAGAACAATCCATAATATCCTCAAATAGTTGAATAATTGAACTCCTTTCTATAACGTAGTTCACTTCATCATTGTATAGGACAAGAGCCAACATCACTAACATGCTCTGATTTGCTACAGTATTTTAAAGTCATCATTTGTCCTACTATCTGACCTGTAAATAGCTAATAGTAGGGGAAATGACCACGGCCTGTACTAAAAAAAAATTTGAAAAATATAGAAATGATTTTCTATTCTTTCCTTTGGAATAGTAGAAGCAAAAATTTATGTCACATTGTTACAGAAAGTAGAAAAAATATAAACATTATTCAATAGCACTTTAATAAGAATTTTCTTCAATAGATTTTGCTAAATTAAAAAAAAATCTTGGAGAGCACAGTTAAGATTAAGTTTTGAATGTCATCACCCCATTCAACAAACATTTGTTTGTTAATCACCTATAGTGTATTAAATACTGTACAGGAAACTGGAAGAGATATGAAATTCAGATGAGAAATTATTTCTGCTCTTCCTATCCCAATGAGTTTCTAACTTAGTCAGGAGACATGACACATACACAAATAATTATACTACAAAATTTTTACCTATTAAGTGTACAAGAAAAATACAAAGAGTTACATGGGGTGTGAGGAGGAGGAAAGTAAGGTTTTCTTGAGAATATGCTATTTGAGTTGGACTTTAAAGGAGTGGTGAGAATTCATCAAGGGAAAGGAGGGATTTAAGGGTTGATTTGCTAAGAAAACATTTTAAGCACAGGGAACAACCTGAGCAAAATAATGGAGATGGGAAAATAGGGCATAGATGTAAGATATAGTTCAAGAGTGAATAATAATACTTGGAGGGGAAGGATTAATGAGATAAGACTGAGAAAAGCAAGGTAGCACTGTACCAAAGAGGTCCTCTTAATACTAAACAAAGGATCTAAACTTTAGTTGGCAGGAAATAAGCTTTGGAGCAGAGAAATAACATGATCAGATCTATGCATAAAAAATTAATCTGCCCATGAACTGAAGGATGGATTGAAGGAAGAGAAAGTTGAGCTATGTAAATCTGTTAAGGCTATTATAGTGGCCTAGTCAGGTGGTAATAAGAGCTCATACAAGTAGTGGAAGTGGAACAGAGAAGGAAATGGATGCAAAGATATTATTAGGACTGAATCAGTAAAATTTGGTAACAAACAATATATGAGAAATGAGGGAAGATTCAAACATAACCCCAGTGTTCTGGTAACAGGAGATTAGGTGAACTGTAATGTCTGAGAAGATGACATCAGAAGGAAGAGCAGGATTGGGGGAGGGGGAAATAGAATAATCTTTCTTTTGGATATGTTGAGTTTGTGGCTCTCAGAACTGGACATGCAAGTGGCAGTATCCTGTCAGTAATTGGAAAAGTGGGCCTAGGGCACAGAAAAATGGTTCTCTGCTAATAGGTGATGGTTGATGCCATGGAAGTAAATAAGATTGTCTAGGGAAAGAACTGAAAGAGAAAAGAATGAAGAACCTAGAAGAGAACTTTGGGAAAATTCAACTTTAGGAAGCTGGGAAGAGAATTATGAACCAACAAAGTAAATTACAAGTCAATAACATTTAGAAGAATGGTCAGAGATAGGAGGATAACCAGAACAAGTAGAATGTCTATATTACCTTCTATAAAAGCATTCCTGCCTCTTTTAGACAAAAATATAGCAGTATGACAATTAAGTCCCAGCAGCAGCTGAAGCTTCTTCATCCACAATAATAAAAAAACAACCGCAAAAGTAACTAGGTGACATAGTGGATACAGCACTGGGCCTGGAGTCAAGAAGACCCAAGTTCAAAATGTAGCTTCTGAGGCTTACTTGCTGTGTGACCCTGCACAAGTCACTTAACCCTCTTTGCCTCAGTTTCCTCATCTGTAAAATGAGCTGGAGAAGTAAATACCAAACTATTCCTGTATCTTTACCAAGAAAACCCCAAATGAGGTCACAAATTGTAGTACAGTATTGAGAAAACTGAACGACAAAGACTCTAGACAAATTATAGAACTTTTGTCTACCTTAATATCTTCACCTTTAAAAATGAGGATTATAACAGCACCTACCTCTCCAAATTACTATGAGATAATATTATAAAGTACTTTAGCACAGTGTTTGGCAAATAGCAGACATTTAATAATAAATGTCCTTTTTCCCTTTACCCCTGTGAAAAAGAATGGACCACAAATGAGAGGCCAAGGAGTAAAGAAGAAAGGTCACTTTGAATTGATCTTAGAAGGACTAGATTTTAATCTTGGCTCTTCTCCTTATTACCTGTATAACGTTGGACAAATCAATCTTTCTGGACCTTAGTTTTCTCACCTGAAAAGTTGGATAGCTGGAAAGAAGATTCCTTCTTATTCTGAATCCAGTATTGAGGAGATTTCCATTTTTCTTTTAAAGCTGAGGAGTGCTAATTTTTCCTTTGTCTTTTTTTGCTACACATATAGTTGGCTAGCTTTTGTTTGTCCTATCTTGCATGATTATTCTTGTATAAAGTCTTAATCTTTTGGGTTTGGGCCCTCAAATGAAGTCTGAAGCAATCAATCAACACAATTTATTAAGGGGCTACTAGATAAGTGCTTAAGATGCAAAGACAAAAATGAAACTGTTCATGCCCTTAATCATAATAATAGATGGCATATAGAGAGTGCTTTAAGGTTTAACTAAACACTTTACAAATGTTGCCTCATTCTATCTTCACAACACCCCTAGGAGAAAGGAATTATTATTATTATCCCCCATTTTATAGATGAGGAAACTGAGAGACAATTTGCCCGAGTGTTTGAGGATAGAACTCAGATTTTTCTGGACTCTGGTGCTCTACCCACTATACCACCCAGTTACCTGGCTCAGGGAGCCCATCTCTGTAAAGGAACTATAAACTATCTGTTAAAAGTCTCTTGCTGCATGTAGTTATTTTAATGGCTTTTTTAATGTGTGGGGCTGTTGGAGTGAAGGATCACCTCACTGATCACATGAGTTTCAAGTCTCTTCCCACATCAGCCCTGGGGCATCCTTTATCCCAGGCTCATCTACTGGATTTATTTGCTGTAATCTTTCCATTGGCTCCTGTAACTTGTCTTTAGGTACTCACTTTTTTTTTCTTCTTCTTTGACTTTTAAGCAATTCTCATGCTCCACCCCACTGATGAGTCCATATTTCTTATCTCATATGAGTAGAGTCCCTTCCCACGCCACTCTGCAGTTTCCATTCAGAATCGAATAATTATAGAAGCCTTTCTTTCAATATGTCCTTGCCACATTCAGAAAGGAATATAAGATGCAGGGTTGAATAGGACCTTAGGGTTGCTCTTGTTCAACATCCTGATTTCACAGATTAAAACATCCTGAAACCTAATGATGTAAATGATTTTCTAATGTTATAAACATAGTTGACAGTGGACTCAAGAGAAACATGAGTATGAATCCCAACTCTGAAGCTTTCTAGCTATCTGACCCTTAACATTGTTTTTTAAGTTTTACTTTTCCCACCTGGAAAATGGGAGTAATGACACTTGCTATATCTACTTCATCAAGTTGTTGTGAAAAACTCCTCAAGTACTTTATAAAATGTGGGCTATTGGTATACAGCAGAGCTAAAAAGTGAACAGAGGTCCAGGGTCCTTTCTCCTAGTTTGCTTCTCATTTAATCAACAATTCTTTTTTTTCTCTCTTTTATTACATTTTCTAGTTAATCCATTCTAAAGCAAAAGAGTCTATTAGATGGTTGTGGGAGATGTGTTCACTAGATCCTGATTTTGTTGTTTTCCACCTCTAAAAACAGACCTCTCTAAATATTTGGTTACTCTGATTTCAGTCATTTTCCATTTTGCACATTTCTGCACTTTGGGGTTCTGGTCTAAAGGAAAGATCTAAGGACCAAAGTTCCAGGAGAATGGCCATCTTCATGTTACTTTTGGCTCAGCTTGGAAAATAGAGCAAAGAAAATCAAAGTGTATTTTTGGAAGATTCGGAGGCCAATTTGACTGACCCCCAAAACTCAGGATCACATCTAAAACTCTTGGAAGCCATTCCTGATTTTTAAACCTCTTTGGGAGAAAGGGGAATAAGAGATGGGTCTGCCTATTTACAACTGTTATTTCAATATTTCCATAATATTTAAGGCTTTTTCCATCAGTCCTGGATCCACTTTCTCTGAGCCTACTCACATGTTGCTGAATGGAGTTAAAGAATACCACACAAATTATGCTGACTGAATCCACTATGAGTTTATCTTATCTAATCTCAACTTGGCTCCAGCTACCTCAAGGCAATCCTTTTACTCCCTCACAATTGAAGCCCTACCAATTCCAATAGATTTGTGATAGAGAGAGCAATTTGCATATAGAGAGAGTCTTTCTAAACAGAATGTGGATCACAACTTAGTGTTTTCACCTTTTTTGTTGCTGTTTGCTTGTTATTTTCTTTCTCATTTTCCCCCCCCTTTTGATTTGGCTTTTCTTGTGCAGCATGATAAATGTGGAAATATGTTTAGAAGAATTACACATCTTCAACCCATATTGGATTCCTTGCTGACTAAAGGAGAGGGGAGGTGGGAAGGGAAGGAGAAAAATTTGGAACATAAGGTTTTGCCAAGATGATTGGTTGATATTTATCTTTTTATGTATTTTGAAGAATAAAAAAAGCTATTATTAAAAAACCCAACTGATGACCTATCCTACTTCTCCACAACATCTGTTCCAAAGTTCCATTTTCCTCAAGCTCCCTACAGCAACTCCTCCTTCTACTCTCTAAGCGGAAGTTCTCACTTCATATTGTACTCTAAAATCACTCCTTTATCTCTCCTCTAACTGTTAGTATACTGCTTCTCCAAACTACTTTGTATTCATGTATATACACTTCCATATTTATATCATATCCACATTTGTGTACTTATATAATCACATATATATTACAGATATACATGTTATCTTCCTTCTCCTTCAGTGCAGAGAATACAATGTTTCTTTGTATTTCCAGAGCCTAGCACTGTTTCAGGTACAGGGTACATGCTTACTAAATGCCTATTGATTGATTGAGGTTGAAAGTGTATGACTGGAGGAAGCTAGATGGTATAATAGATAGAGCATGGGATTGGGAATCAAGAGGACCTGAATTCAAATCCAGCTTTGCAGACTTATTAGCTGAGTGACTCTGGGCAAATCATTTAACTTCAATTGTCTCCAAAATCAAACCAAATCAAATTATATGATTAGGAAATGAGGGGGGATACACATCAATTGGAGAATGGCTGAACAAGTGGAATAAGATTGTGATGAAATACTATTGTGCCATAAGAAGTGGGAGGGGTGTTCAGAAAAACATGGCAAGATCTATATTAATTGATGCAAAGAGAAATGAGAAGAACCAGGAGAACATTACTAGCAATAACAGCAATGTTGTAACAATGATCAACTGTGAAAGACTTGGCTACTCTGATAGATACACTGATCCAAGATAATTCCAAAGAACTCATGATGAAAAAATGCTATCCACCTCCAGAGAGAGAACTAATGAACTCTGAGTGCAAATTGAAGTATAATTTTCTCACTTTATTTTTCTTGCTTTTTTTGGAAATATAGCTAATAAAGAAATATGTTTTGCATGATTTCACATGTATAATTGGTATCACATTGCTTGCCTTTTCAATGGGTGTGGAAGGAGATAGAAGGGAGGGAGAGAATTTAGAATTCAAAATTTTAAAAGAATGTTAAACATAAATAATCAATTGAAATTTTTTTTAAAATCTGTCATTAGACTATTTACAGTGTTCCATCTCTGCTTATTCAAATTTTGTCCAGTTACAGATATATTCTAGTTTTTAACTCTCTATTCAAAAGCCATTGTGGACTAAATTCCTGGAATCCTGAATCTGTAGCTACCTTAATCATTTAATTTTTCCAAAGCATAGGTCCCAAACTTGATCTCAGAATTATTTTCCCAAGATTTTTCTCACTGTACAGCTATTCCATTCAACTCCCAAAATGTTCCTTTCTTAAGGTTTCCTTATACTTTTGGTCCTGTTCACTGATGATCATGACATGACCAATTGGGCTATTAATCTTAAGTAATAGTGAGTTAATTTCATACTTCCATATCTACAGCTTTATGATCTCATCAAAGTTGCTTCTCCCTTCCAAAAGTGAAAACTATGACCCATTCATTTCCCATCAATCCTAAATAGTGAAAGGGAAAGGTACTTTATTTCTGTGCTAGGAACTTGCTTTCCTTTAGTTCTTTTGACATAATGATGCTACTACATATAAAGGAAATCAGCAATCCCTCCATGAATATTTCATTTTTTTCCAGGCATCCATTTCTAGTCACTGAATCATAGAACTAGAGCTGGAAAGGACCTTGGAAATCATATAGAAAATAGTTTCAGGGATAATAGTCCAGAGATAGTAAATGATTTGCCTAAAGTCCCACAGATAGTAAATGGCAAAGCTGAGATTTCATTTCAGGTCTCATGACATCAAATTCAGTAGTTTTTCCACTTTACTATGTCTCTCTTGCTCCATTCTTAGGGGATAATACGTTGCTGTCACATCTGCCATCTTCCTCTCCGTTTTTATAGCATATAACAATAATTCATATTTATACAGTATTTTAAGGTTGACAAAGCATTTTTCTCACCACAACCTTATGATGTAACTAATCCAAGTATTATTATTTCCATTTAACAAACAAGACTGAGGGAGGTTGGATTTTTTGCCCAAGGTCTTTGTTCCACTTAAACCGCTGTCTCTAAAGTGAAAGGGATTAGATTGTGACAGGCAGAATTTGGAAGTCCATGAAGGATATGAAAAAACAGATTCCATAATTCAAGAAGGTGAATTTGAATTAAAATTCTAGCATAACAATCTAGTTCAACATTCCTCAAAGTGTGGTTCAAGGTCCTTTGGGGGTTCCTTTTCAAGGAGTATGTGAGGCTAAAATTATTTTCATAATAATACTAAAATGTGATTCCTCTCTTTTTCAACTGCATATCTGTCTATAAGGCCAGATTTTCTTCCCATATTTCAATTAAAACAACATATTGCATCAGACTGAATGTAAAAGCAGAGAAATGAATCTAGCCGACTGCTACTGATCCAGGCATTAAAATGATGGGACTCTTCTTTCTAAGTGTTTTTTGTATTGGAAAATATAGTTATTTTTCTTAACAATATGTTGTATTAATATGTTATGAGTTTATTATTCTTTTAAGTGAATTAATAATATTTTAAAATACATTGTTTTAGATTTCTAATGTGGTTAATATCCATAAATTTTACTTACATAAACAAAAGTTATTTGAGGTCTTCAACAATTTAAGACTGTAAGAGAAGCCTAAAGCCAAAAAGTTTGAGAGACTCTGGACTAAAATATTGCTGAGCTCTAAGCCTTGAAATTATTTTAATGATGTAATTTTATTTACATAATGTTTTCATCCCATAGTTTCAATGCACTAATATAGAAAGAAGCCATTAAAACATTGGGTCCCATCATTCATCTTATGAACATAATGACGTGGTACATTTTATATGACCACACACAAATATTTGTATACATACATACATATATATGAAGAATCCTATACATATGTTACAGTTACTTTGTCCTAGATATATCTCAGATTACACTTAATGACTATTAGCTTATTAACTCTTATGACACTGCAATGATATTAGTCAGTCTTAAACATCAACATTAATTAACATTAAATTTGGCATAGTGGAGGGAGAGCTGGCCTCAGAGTTAGGAAGAATTAGGTTCAAGCCCTGCCTTGGGGATATACTAGTGATATAACTGTCTTATTGCCCCAGATAACTCTAAATATTTATATTTCAGGAGATGCCAATTTGCACTAATGGAAAAAGATTCCTTCTCAGGTTTTATACCAATAAAATCACAGATTATGATTTTTTAAAAAAAGACAATAACATCGTAGTCCAAAGAAATCCCATAAAAATTCTGGTTTGGTTAAACATGATGCTAATTTGTTACAAGAATTTTGATTTTTTTTTTAAGGATGGGGAAGGGAAAAAAAGAGGCTAAGGAGAGCGGGAAGAAGAGGAGCTAGCAATAAGATTATACTTGCCTCTCTGAAAAAAAGAAAAGAAAAAAGCATCTTTGAAATATTTTTTAACTGTGCAGTAGAAAACTGAAAATTTAGAAGCAAACAAAGAAGATAGCTTTGAAAGTAGCAGGCTGAATTTATTGTATTCTGAGAAAGACAGAGAGAAGCAAGCTGTACATAGCAAAGTCACATTTTCATATATGATCCTCCTTTTAAAATTAGATGTACTAGAAATATCTCAAACTCTATATGTTCAAAACTGAAATTATTATTTTCCCCCAAACCCTTTCTCACTTCTAACTTCCCTACTTTTCAAAGGGCCTACCCCCCTTCCAGTCACCCAGGTCTGTAACCTCAGTTTAATTCTTTACCCCTCACTTTTACTCACTCTCGTTGCCAAATCTTGTTCTTTCTCCCTTCACAGGATCTTTTGCATGGGATCCCTTGTCCCCACCACTCAGCTACTATCATAATTCAGGCCCTCATCACTTCTCACCTAAGATTATTCCAACAAACTTCCTAATTGGGCTCCCTGTCTTAAATCTCACCACTGCCCGGAGTAATTTTCCTTACACAATCTTACTCCCTTCTCCATTCCCCTACTCTTCTTCTACATCCCCCAACCAAACTCGGGGCTCACACATGGCACATTTCTTGTCTGCCTTTTCGCTAGGAACACCACAAGCCTGGATTTCTCTCACTATCTCTACATCACAAAGTCACTCTCTTTCTTTAAAGAAAGATTGTCAGCTCAGGTACCATCTTCTGTATGAAGTTCTTCCTGATCCTTCCATCTACTAGAGTCCTCCTTCCAAAACTACTTTGTACATACTTATAGTTTTAGTTTACATTTAGATTGTGTTTCTTTGGATATCCTTCTTATCTTCCCCAATAGAGTGTAAAAATTACTTCATTCTTTATACTTCTATCCCTATCCTACCATGGTGTCTGGCACATAGTAGGTATTTAATAAATACATGTGCTTGATTTTTAAAATTAATATGTGGAAATGAACATTTAAAAAATTAAACTTGAGTTTAAAATAAAATAAAAGATATTCTGTAAAATACCATGGAAAATAATGCTGGATTGGGACCAAAGGATATGAGTTTAAGTCCCAGTCTTTAACGTCTCTGGTTTGTTTCCTCTTTATAAGATGAAGGGGTTGGACTAAATGACCTTCCAAATCTAAATGTATATAGAACCACAAAAGTAGATGTTGAATGTCAAGAAACCAGAGTTTACATCTGGGGGGAGGGGAGGGTCAAGTTCTGCTTTTCAGATCTCACAAATTCCAGAATGTGACTGTCTTTGTCTTTAGTCTCAGGCAAAATCATTGCCCAAATCAAGTCAAACACTCTAGGAGTCCACGTTCTTTGGACTAGTCAATCTCTACTCAGATTTGATAAAGGAACAATTGAAAATTTGTCTTGATTTTTGAAGACAACTGTTGCTCTTATTGATTCAATTTATAAAACAATCAATGAACACTTATTAAGCACCTACTGTATGCCAGACAGTGTGTTAAGCACTGGGGCTACAAAGAAAGTCAAAAGACAGAGCTTGCTCTTCAGGAGCTCACTAGGCAATGGAGGAGACAACATACCAACAATTATGTACGAACAATATAAATGCAGCATCAATTAGGGATAATCAGAGAGGAGAAGGTACCACCCCCCTATAAAGGGGATTAATAGTCATTAAGTTAAAACTAAACCATAGCTATTATTACTGGAAGTACTCATTCTTACAGCTGTAATATTTAGTCTTTAGCAAAGATTTTCCATAGATAACAATAGTTGGCATGTATAGAGTACTTTCAATTTCATCAGGCACTTTTTTGCATATATTATTTCTTTAGAATCTCACAAGTCTATGAAGTGGTGCTTCATTATTTATTATTTATTTATTTTTATTTTACAGATGAGGAAAGTATAGCTCAGGGAAAGTAGATAACTTGCCCAGGGTGTCACAGGTGGGCCATAAACCAGGGTCCTCTTGGCTCCAACTCAAGCATGGTTCTCACTATCCAGCCTTCCAAAAGGACAACTGGTCTTATTTGACAACATGAAGTAACTTGCCCAGGATTAGTTATAGGTTCTAAATCAGTAGGGTCTAGGTTGTTAACCTAATGACTTTTTTCTCATTATTTCATTCCTTTCCTTTGCTGGGAAAAGATTTATCCCTGAAAACTTAAAATCCATTCAATTAGTATTCATGAGAGTGTGTGTTTAGCCAGTACCAGCAGTAGAGAAAAATAGGAATTTTCCTTCTAATTTTTATTTGGTATTCACATTCCAATTAGAATTTCATTATCTGCAAGATGTGGAGCCACTTATGAATAGTGGGCTACCTATTTTTCAGATAAAATTCTACAATGTTATCAATACTATTCCCGATGGCTTCTAGAATCAGAGTGGAACCTTTATTTTACTGCTCAGGATGTCAGACTCATTTTTTTTCATGGCGACTCTTAGCCCAACTTTCCACCCCACCTTTAAACATTTGAAACTCACTGTTTCCCTAAGGTGTGGTCTAGGGATTTGTGGAATTTTTTCCTTAATAATAAATAAATTGTACTAATATTAAAACTCCCTCTTCTCTCAGTCTGTTTTTATGTTCACTGGGTGGATTATTTTAATTAGCTATCAACCACATAAAGAGAATTATTCTTGATTTCCCATGAATCACCCCTTTCCTTAGCACAAAGTAGCAGATTTATAACTGTTGTTGTTATTATTATTCTTCCATTGGCACTGTTGATAATTAAATGAATACAAAATTTGATTAGGGAGATGGAACTGAAATACAGAAAGAACAGGTCTTATTTCAGGTTTGCATTTACCTGGCTGTCTCCCAGACAGTTCAACAATAATAATGACTCATAGTAACATAGTCCTTTAAAGTTTGGAAAGTAATTTTCCCAGAAGTGTCCACTAAGGTCACAGCTCATATGGGGTCTCATAACTGAATGTGGAGATCATAAAATTATGATTTAGTATCAGTAAATATATACCTTTTTTATATACCATATACTCTGAGTCACATAAAAAATTTTCAGGCAAAAAGGGGTCTTACGTAGAAAAAATTTAAGAAGCTCTGGTCTAAGATAGGCATTGCAAATATGATTAACTCCATTTTATAGAGTCAGAAAAAGTAAGTGATTTGTCCAAGATCTCACAACTACTAAATAAAAAACAACAAGTATAGTACAACTTCCATTATACCATGTTGCCTCTAATAATTAAACAAATATTAAACGAGCAAGGGACCGTGTGAAGATCAAGCAATTAACTCATCCCTGTTAACTTTCTTACCCTGAAAAATAGATATAATGATATTATTTATTTGTGATCTTACTCCTATTAATTTTTTTCTTTATATGATTCTAGTCATTAAAATTTTCCTCTCACACAGCATGGATGTGAACTACTAGCAGATTTTACAAACTGGAAAAGCTTTGGGTAGAGCAAAATATGTATCTTTTGTCAGAGACACTCAATTTAAAAGCATTTAATAACTATGGTTTAGGTATTATGTTAGGTAGTAGGGATAAAAAAAAGAAATAATCCTTGTCTTCAAACAACGTAATTTCTATGTAGAGAAGCAACATGCACACATATAAGTGTAATATGATATATATATATATATACACACATACACATATAAATGTAATAAAAGTTTAAGTATATATATATATACATATATACATACACACATAAATACATGCAAAGTAATTTGGTGAGAAGGAGGAAACAGCAGGGAATACTTGGAAAAGACAGATAAAAGTGGTACTGCAGCTATAACCAATAATAGTTAAGTCCAGAGAAGCTTATCACCAAACAATTGGCCATCAAGTGATAGATTTTCATTCTCTCTCTCTCTCTCTCTCTCTCTCTCTCTCTCTCTCTCTCTCTCTCTCTCTCTCTCTCTCTCTCTCTCTCTCTCTCTCTCTCTCTCTCTCTCATATAATAAGCTTTGGATGCTTCAGAAGGCTGTGGGCCCAAATCTGCCTCAAACTAATGACTCAATTACCCTTCTGACCTAGTTTAACAAATAGCTGTCTCCATATTTACTTTAGAAAAATAAAACAATGCCCATGATGTGTTTTGAACTGTTCAAACTAAAAGGGGTAAATAAATTATAGTGTTATTTGTTTTTTTTACCACTTTTTTAAAAAGGAGCAGTGTGTGTGTGTGTGTGTGTGTGTGTGTGTGTGTGTGTGCGTGCGCACGCTTAGATACCTGCTTTAAATATATCTTCCTAGGAGACTCTTTACACCAACAAAATGGACAATTATTTAAACCTCTAAACTGTAAACTTCCTGTGGGCATTCTTTGGCTTCTTTTCCTCTGGCAATAGCATTTAATGTTCATAAATAACAATTATGAAATTGCTAATTAATCTTAATATTCACAATAAACAGCAGCATGGACAAAGTACAGAGGTATCAAATTTGGACCTCTCTACTCTCTAGCTGACCAGAACCAGATTGACATATAACAGGGTAATGTTTCACAAAATTAATAAAAACACAGTATAATAACTTAGTTAATGTGAAATTGTGGTTGTCTAAGTCAATATGTGACCATAGATTTCTTTGTATTTGAGTTTGATATCACTGCTGTGGTATATAGAAAAAAAGACTGCCTCAGTCAGGGATAATGGGTTCAAGTCTATTTCTAACATATTAGTGGGTAATTCTGGGACCTCTCTGTCTCCCCACAATAATGAGCTACAGAGCAGGTGCTGACCTGTATGAGTTAGTAGAAAGAGCTTCTATACCAAGGAAAACGTAACTCTAGTCCTTCCCTCACCCCCCCCATGTTAACAATACATATCTTATTTGTGTATGCTATACCATGATTTACAAAAAACAAAAACAAAAACAAAAAACTTTCACAAACATTCAGGGATTTTCTGATAAATGTTTTACAAGCTACTCTTAATTGGGGAGGGGTATACATAGGCCCACACATTTAAGTTTAATCTGCACTACTAAAATTTCTATCACTTTTGTGATAAAGAACCAAAGACTTTATGAAGCATAAGTTTATGCAGTTTGTGAATTATCAATTTATGAAGTATAAATGCTCACATCAAAAATTGCCTCTGTGGCCAAGTGAGAGCCAGTTCTATCACATCAGAGGACAATATACACTTCTCATGGGTAGAGACTATTTAATTTTTGTCTTTTTATTCCTAGCACGGTATCTGACTACACAGGCATGTAATATTTTTCAAACCAAAATGAATTAGCTAATTTGATACCTATGAGATAATCTGTTTAGATGAGAACACTGCTTAGTAATAGTGGTTTTCACCTTGTCCTATAATCACTGAACACTAATAATCATTTTTATTATAGCTCATATACTATCATACATGTACATGTATGTATACCATTAAAGAGACTAAGAAACCTTGTGGATACAAAGTTAGAAGTAATGAAAACCTGGAATCCAATCCAATTCGAGCCAATCCAACCTAATCTAATTTAACAAGTATTCTGTCTGCTATATGCAAAGTTCCATGTTAAGCAACTCAACAAGTTTTTGTCAAATGACTGCAATATGCAATGAGCCTGAGTTCAACACTAATCATACAAAGAAAAAATATCATCCTCTCAAGGAGCTCCATCTCTGCCATAAGATATGTGACTTCAGTTTTCTCATCTATAAACTAAAATAGCCATGCTTGTTTTTAAAGTTGTTTTCAGTCACATTTGACTCTTCATGACCCAATTGGGGATTTTCTTAGCAAAGATACTAGAATGATTTGCAATTTCTTTCTCCAGCTCATTTAAAGATGAGTAAACTGAGGATTCCATAGCTAGTAAGTGTCTGAGACTATATGTGAACTCAGGTCTATCTGACTCCAAACTGGGTGCTCTATCTACTACACCACTTCGCTGTCCCAACAGGAACTGTTATTCCTGTTGAATAGGATCAGATGAGATGGCATATGTAAATGCTTTGCAAATGTAAAGCATTGCATTGGATCCATTTATGATTCTTGTCGAGCATAAGTACAAACTGTAAGTTCACATTTTAGGAAAAAGCTTACATCTCCAGTTCATTTCCTTATAGAAATATTGAGTGGATTTTTTAATGCATTAGTTACTGTTATTATAGTATGTTATTTGGTTAAGAAATTAAGGTATTAAGCAATTACCATATCTGCTGAAATCCTTATGATTCATTCTCATTAAAATTTGACAATACCCTGAAAGAGCTATAGATTAAGAGGAATACTATAAACTTGTAAACATCATTATCCAATATTGAAATCTAGATGTTAGGGAACAAGCACTTTTTTGAATCTTTGCTGTTTTTCAATCTTCATGACCCCATTTGGGGTTTTCTTTGCTAAGATACTGCAACAGTTTGCCATTTCCTTTTTTACCTCATCTTACAGATGAGGAAACTGAAGCAAACAGGGTTAAAGGGCTTTGTCTAAGGTTACACAACTAGTTAGTGTTTGAGGCCAGATTGGAACCCAGAAAAAATTAGTCTTCCTAAGTCCAAGACCAGCTGTCTATCCATTGCACCGCCTAGCTGCCCCTTTTTGGATACCTACTTTGTTTAAAGCATCAAGCTAACAGTTAAGGAGGCAGAGAGGAAAGGAGAGAAGGCAGCATTAAAGAATTAGAAGGTATAGTCCCTATCCCTGAAAAGCTTATGAGATAATTGAGAAAGACAAACTATAAATATCAAATACGTGTGAACAATGACAAAATAATATGTCAAAAAGCCTGAAATAATATATTACAAAAATCAACTGGGGAAGTGAAGTGATTTGGAGGAAAATGGTTATGAAAGTAGAATAGGATTAATTTAATAGAGATTCTTGGAAGATATGAGTTTTGAACAGTTAACTAAAAAAAAGATAGCGAATTGGATTGGCAGAAAGCAGGCTCCACAGGATTTTTCATAGTGGAATCCTTTATTTTCTTGTTTGGACAATAGTTCTATTTTTGTTTCATTTTGTTATTATATAATCCTAGTAAGATAATAAACTCATTTGTTCACATTATTCATAATGCCTATCAGACTGTATGCTCAAGAAATATAATAGATAGAATTGAATTAAATTAAAGTAGGGGAAAGGAAATTAAAGGGTAATTAGGGGTACAGTGGATAGCATCCTGGGCTTGGAATCAGGAAAACTCATCTTCCTGAGTTCTAATTTGGCCTTAGTAACGTACCAGCTGTAGGACCCTGGAAAAGTCACTTTATTTTGCCACATTTTCCTCATTTATAAAATGAACTGGAGAATGAAATAGCAAAGCGCTCCAACAGCTCTGCCAAGAAAAGGGAGAAGGAGAGGGAGAAGGAGAGGGAGAGGGAAAGGGAGAGGGAGAGGGAGAGGGAGAAGGAGAGGGAAGAGGGAGGGGGAGAGGGAGAGGGGGAGGGAGGGGGAGAAGGAGAGGGAGAGGGAGAGGGAGAGGGAGAGGGAGAAGGAGAGGGAAGAGGGAGGGGAAGAGGGAGAGGGGGAGGGAGAGGGAGAGGGGGAGGGAGAGGGAGAGGGAGAGGGAGAGGGAGAGGGGAGAGGGAGAGGGATGAGGGATGAGGGAGAGGAAGAGGGAGAGGGAGAGGGAGAGGGGAGAGGGAGAGGGATGAGGGAGAGGAAGAGGGAAGGGGAGAGGGAGAGGGAGAGGGAGAGGGAGAGGGAGAGGGAGAGGGAGAGGGAGAGGGGAGAGGGAGAGGGAGAGGGAGAGGGGAGAGGGAGAGGGAGAGGGAGAGGGGAGAGGGAGAGGGAGAGGGAGAGGGGAGAGGGAGAGGGAGAGGGAGAGGGAGAGGGAGAGGGAGAGGGAGAGGGAGAGGGAGAGGGAGAGGGAGAGGGAGAGGGAGAGGGAGAGGGAGAGGGAGAGGGAGAGGGAGAGGGAGAGGGAGAGGGGAGAGGGAGAGGGATGAGGGATGAGGGAGAGGAAGAGGGAGAGGGAGAGGGAGAGGGGAGAGGGAGAGGGATGAGGGAGAGGAAGAGGGAAGGGGAGAGGGAGAGGGAGAGGGAGAGCGATGAGGGAGAGGAAGAGGGAGAGGGAGAGGGAGAGGTGGTTAAAAAAAAGGGAAAGGGAAAAAAAGAGGCAGAGACACACACAGAGACAGAGATGACAGACAGAGTAGAGAGAAACAGAGAGATGAGAGAGAAACACAAATATCCTTTTACTTGAATTACTTGAGTATTATCTTAATTCACTTCAAGACCTTAGATTTCAAAGTCTGAATTCAGTTATATAAAATTGAACAAATCAATATTCACTGACTTATGTTACCTCTTCCTAGAAATTTCCTGTTGTTTTCTCTAATCTATCTTTGACATTAATGAAATCAAACTCAGTGATATCAAATACAAATAGATGTTACACATTGATTTTGAAAAAAAAATCACAGATTAACATTATCTACACTGTATTGCATTTTTATTTATTTTTTTCAAACATTTCCCAATTACATTTTAATCTGGTTATAGGGATGCTCGCAGGAGTTTTGAAAGCCAGGAGTTTGACACCTCTGCTTTAAACAATTGCCAAACGGGACATCTAGGTGGTGCAGTGGATGGAGCACCAGCCTTTAATTCAGGAGAACCCGAGTTCAAATCTGGTCTCTGGCACTTAACACTTCCTATCTGTGTGACCCTGGGCAAGTCACTTAACCCCAGCCTCAGGGGGGAAAAAAATAAATAAAAATAAGCAATTGTCAAACAATCTTTCTACTGTCAGAACTTTTAGTTATCTTATTCTTCAGTTCAAAACCTTTCAAGAGCTCCCTATTGCCTACTACGCCATATCCAAACTTTTTAATTTGACATTCATTGTTATTGTTGGCGTTCATCTTTTGTTTTTGAAAGGGACTAATGACATCACAGGGGAAGTCTTGACTTGCAATTGAACTGGATTTAAGTGCAGCAAAGTCATCAGTCTCATTCTCCTCCCGAGTTATCAAAGTCCAGTGACAAGACAAAAGTCAAGACACCCGCTATGGCCCAGGATGCAGCGGATGACCTTGGTGTCTTTGTTGTTTGACCATCTGCTCCATAATACTTGTCTCAGTTGTCTTCGTGGCCTTTAGAACAAATTGTTCTCGTTAGCCCACCTCACTGACGGGTTTGAGTGCTACTGTGTCTTTTCAGCATTATCTTCTAATGTATCCCCTTCAGTATAGTCTACACTTCAGTGACACACACCTGACATTTTCCTGCTTCAGGCTGTTTGTTAGCTATGCCTGCTGAAATCCTACGTATCTCTTAAAGTCTCACTCAAATGCCATTTCCTCCATGACACCTTTGCTGATCCTTCTTCCTTTATTAACAAGATTTCCAGCTGTGGACCTCAGATATCACTTTATTTACACTTATTTGTTATGGTATATTTATTTGAATATGTGCCATATCCCTACTGGGAGTATAAGCTGTGTGATGGCAGAGCAATGTCCTATCTATTCTTGGTATTTTAACATTTCTTAAATAAAATAGAATTTAATTATTTATTTATCCAAATGAAAGAAAAATTAAGAAATACCATCCATAACATATCCCTTAAATAACATTCATATCTTCTGAATATCTACTACATGACTACTAGGATTGACTTAAGACAATCCTGTTCAATATAGTACTTTCTCTGAAGTCAGAGGAACTGGCTAGTCACTCTACCTTTGATATTTACTACTTGTATGAAGTCATTTAGATTTTTTGACCTTAATTTCCCAAACTATAATATAAAGAGACTGGATAAAGGACCTCCAGGATACATTATGGGCTCCATATTTTTTACTCTAGTCCTATAAGTTTCCACAATGATAAATAAGAAAATTATTAGGTATATAAAAATCCTAAAGGGAATTTGAATACATCCTCTCAATACACTACTGCCTTAAGAAAGTTCATATTCCCTTCTTATATCACTTACTAATTACTTAGTTCTCCCCAAAACTAGAACATTGGGGATGTTTACAAGAGGTAAGGGTTTCATTATTTTGTCCTTAAAGGAAAGCTTTGTTTTGAAACTATTATTGGGATATTGGGGAGGAGAGAATAAAGAAGGAGGGCAGACCAGTGATTTCTTCAGTGTGGGGAACTCTCAGTAGGGAAATTGCCTCCACCAATGCAGAGGCATAGCTGTTCTTCAATTTACAGTCAGAGAATTTCATGAACAACTGAAAGACTGAGTGGCATGCTGAGGAATTATAGCTAGTATTTGTCAGTGGGAAGAATTAAATCCGAGTTTTTTCTCAGTTTCAGGGCCCTCTTTCTATTCACTAGGTAGACTCTGCTACCAGAATAAACTAGTATAATTTTGGTTAGCTCCTCAAAAGGGACTCTAACACTTTAAGAAGATGCCCATAATTAATTTCAGACCAGAAATTAATAACAAAAAATTTTATATTATCATTTGGTTTCAAGCTGTAACAAAAGTATGTTTTGGCACTATTACTAACTGTTAGCAGCAAGTTCTGGAAACAGATGCAATCTTGATATGTGTCCTAAATATGAAACACATTGCAGAAAGACTTGGAGATAAAAATACATACTGCTTATGCACAGATCGTACTGGGCTATTTCCTGTCCTTATCAGCAACAAACGTTCCACTTGTTTTGCCCTTTCTTTGTTGTCTTTTTCACATCCCAGGTGAAAAAATTTTGTTTCCTCTCTTCCTCCTCCACTTCTCCTCTTTCCCTTCTATTCTCCCCACTTTGACATCTCCTTCCTATTTTAAGTGTATTATCTCAAGATGGTCATTTTCTCCTTTTTTTCCTCTCAAATCTCTCACTTTCTTTTTATGGAACTTTCACATACACTGAAGAGTTGAGATTAACAATATATAATTTAGAACAATACCAGGAAGCCCAACAAGCAAAGCTCTCAACTTTCTATCTATCCAGAAATCAAGAGTTTCATTCTCTTAGAATTGATTCCTCTCAAGACAACCTCTTAGAGTAGATTTAGGTATTCATTTCAGGGTTAAAAGGTGCTTAGGTCACCAGAAAGGGATCAAAAGTGAAAACCTTGCCATTTTGAAATATATCATTTAAAATGTGCCTAACATATAATTTGAAATGATCAAAACATTCAGCCAGTTAGCGTGCTTCCTTTCCCTGTACTCCTCAAGTACCTCTTCCCCATTATCCATTGCCAAACAAATGGCTGACTCATCTCCCTGCGCTTTCTATAGATGGGTGACAGTGGTGCAATGATCTCATGATTTTTCTATAACCTTTTGTCTTGCCTTTCCCCATCCTTTCCTCCTCTTTCTCCTCCAGAATGGTGGTTTCCTGTCTATATTATCATTTCTTGGAGTTCTCCAAAGTTTAAAAAATAAAGGCACCTGGGTGCCAGTAGAACACAAGGACCTTGAGGGCAGTAACTAGGTTTTTGGTTTTGTTTTATTTTGTTTTGTTTTGTCATTGTCTCCCTAAAATCTACCATAGGGCTTTAAGAGCACATTGCTACAGTGCACCAAGTTTGGAGTCAATCAGAAATACTTTAAACTTCTACTTACTGTGTGACTGAGCAAGTGACAAACTATTCTTCAAATAGAAAATGAGGAGGTTGGACTAGATGACTGTTAAGGTCCCTTCCAGCTCTAAAGCTATGATTTCCATCTGTCACTTAAATATTTGTGGGTTGGATAGAAATTGGAAGTGATATATTTTTGTTGTTGTTCACCTACATGAAAGAACGTTTAATTCATCTGACTTTGTTGCTGAAGAGATGGAAATAAATATATTTTTGCAACCCCAAAGAACCACTAATTAAATGCAAAAATGCTTTACACCAGCTAAGGATGGAAGAGACAACCATCTGGGCCATCTGCTGAAAATGTCTATCACACAGGAAGTATTCCTAGCAAGGAATGTCTGATAAGTTATACTATAATGGAATGTCACTTAAAAAAAAAAAAGAAAAGAAAAGAAATGGAGATTAAGAATTCTAAAGTGGAATGAGGTCATATTGATTTAAAATAAATATATCAGTAGGTTTACCACAATTTTCATCTGTCTTGTAAATGAGCAAAATTAGTTGATGTTCTCATACTTTCCTATTCTCTGTAATCATTTCTAACATTTACATAGCACCTAAAAGTTTACAAAGTAGTCTCTTTTGAGGCTGTGATCAAGAGCATGACTTCTGGGAATTTTCAGATTCCTAGCTAAGCATTATGTTATTTCTTATATTATGCACTGACACACTGAAAGGACAATTACACCTAAGATAACTGGCACACAGCTAACCTAAGGGTTAAGTCAAATTCATAGAATCTTTGAAGTCTATTACCCTACTCTCTAGCTCCCCTTTCTTCTCATTGAAAACTATTGTGAGAATACGTAGAATCTTTCTTTTTACAATAACCCTGAAAATTTTGCCTGAATTGAAACAATCCTCAGGTTTCTTTTTGGGATGATTTTCCATGAAATGCGTAAATATGCCCCCACTCTGAGCAGGTTTGACTCTTTTCATGACTAAATCTTTCTCCTATGCAAGCGTGGTTTTATATATGACAGAAATGAAACCTCATACAAACCACGGAAGAGAAACACGTATGAAACCAAAATCATACAGTGCACACTGGTTTCATTCTGAGTCCTAGAAACTCTACACAAACACTCACTCAAGCCATGACAACTCAACCTGCCTGAGTTAGTGGAACAGCCACGAACACTCCTCTGCTTCACTGTCCCCAAGTCATTCTGCAAAGATAAAAGGGTCCCCTCTGCTGCTACTTCCCCAGTACCACCCAGTGCAAAGCACAGCTAGCTGCAAATACTTTGCAGTTTGGGCCAACAGGTCAGCTTACCTTTTCTTTTCTTTCCCCCTTTTTTTTTTGGGGGGGGGTGTTGGCTAGTGAAATCAAGGAACTTTTAAGAATGTAGAGATACTAAAGCAATCACAGTCAATATAAAAGAGAAAAAAAATTGTCAAACACTCAACTTGTTAATGTCTTGAATGCTTTTGTTTAGGGTCCATTAAGTTTAACAACTTCCCCCGTGGCTTTAAATGAGGGCTGCTTCAAAATAAGAGTGGCTCTTATTAAACTTAATTACTTGCCCTGTGGCTTCCATGCCAAAGGTGTGTCTACCAAGCAGGTGTCGGCTAAAAAGCAGGGCTGTCTCCAGAGTAAAACAAACAAAAAAAAAATCCCAGAAAACAAAAACAAACACCTTTTTATGAAGTTTTCGCTTTGGCTTTCATATGTTGTTACAGTTTTGTAGTTCTAGTTTTTTAGGGGGTATCCTTATGAAATAAAAGCTGACCCTGCCCATGGCTTAGTGCAGTACATTACCGTAGGATCAGAATGAGCAGCAAGAATATAGGGAGTGGAATGAGAAAACTTGGGTTCAAATCTTAGCTCTGCTAAGTCTTCTCCTCTATAAAATGAGGGAATTGGGCTTGACCAGGAGTTCTTAACCTGGTACCCATGAACTTGTTTTTCAAACTGTATTTATAACTATTTCCATATGATTGGTTTCCCTTCTAATTACATGAATCGCTGTACATTTAGTAGCATGCTCCAGAGAAGGGTCCCTGAGCTTTGCCAGAGAGCACATAACTCCAAAAAAGGTTAAGGGCTTGCTGAACTAGAGGATATTGGAATCACAGGATCATAGATTCAGAGTTGGAAGAGACATCAGAGGCCATCTAGCCTAAACCCTTCATTTCATAGGTAAGGAAACTCAGGCCCACTGAGGTGATGTAATCTGCTCAATGTCACAAAATTAGTAGCTGTCAAGAAGGGTCTGAACCCCATTTCCTTACAATATTCCATGATCCTTCCTTCTAATATCTTGTCCACCTTTAAATCTACATATCTATCATATGTAGTAGAAGTTGGTCATGGGGCTTATTTTAAATTACTTAGACCCAATAATGTTGGGTTGTTAATACTCCCCCAATCCCTGAAGAAGAAAAAAACAATAATAACACCTCCCCAGGCCTCAGATGCCCAGATGGGGATTTTCTACCAGCAATTTCTAGATTCTGTGATTGTACTGAAAACATTTTGTTTGTCATAATTCGATTCATTTAGTTGATTGGGTTGACCTTTCAAGATACTAGAGCTTAGTGTAACAAATGCCTTGGAAGGTCCTGTGTGGTTGGCTATTTAAGGGAATTATTAATTCTTATACTTCAAGACTCTGATAGATCCTGTCATTTCCACAGTTGTGGTTCCTTTTTCTACCATTGTTCATCCCAAATCTTCCATACAATTTTCCTAAGCTGCATCCTATCCTGCAGCTCCGTTTATTCTGTAGCAAAATGGGAATCACGAATCCTTGCAAATAATCCTTTGCTCATTCACCACTACTTACTTTATTGAAACATTTTCTTTCAAAGTCACCATTGTCTCTTCATTGTTCATTCCAATGATTTTTACTCTATCCTTATTCTTGATGAATCCTCCCCTGATTCCCTATTCCCTGATCTTTTAGTACCCTGATCTTTATTTAGTTTGCATTTCCCTATATGTCTACATATAAGAACCTTTAGGGCAGAGGGATGCTTCACTTTTATCTCAGTATCCTCAGTGGTTAGAACACTTTTTGGCACAAAGTAATTACTTCATAAATGATTGACTAATTGGATTTTACTTGTCCTTGTAATGGCCTCCAGAGAAATAATTATAAATCTTGGTGTCAAGTGTCACAAATGCTTTGAATATCAAAAATATTGTGTGAATGTTATCATGATTATGGAGACAATGGATGGATGTGTATGTGTGTGTGTTTCTCCCTTCCTTATTCTGACATTCCCTTGTCTTAACCAAATTCAGTAAGGAATAACCTAGTAGTACCAGGATTTCAACACCAGATTTCAATATGGCTATTCTGTGAATATTTTTAGGGCATAATATGATGAAATAAAATTATTTTTATTAAAAGAGGGCCAATAAGCAAGTATGTGAATGCACTTAAGGGCTATATTTAAAGGAATTCTATATCAAATTCTTTTTTTTCACATACTAATTGTCAAACTCTAAGTAAGGGTTGAAAAACTGATTACTAAACCAATCATTTCTATATGTATCATAATTTATTTATTGTCTCATTATAAGGTTGACTCAATTATAAGAGTGCTATGATATGGTCTTCCTAAGGTTAGCCCTAGATACATTATATTTCCTTAAAGAAATACGTGGCTCATCATATTTGCACATGAGTCCCTGAAAGAAATGGTTTTAATGGGTACAGTGTTCTTCAGATGTTACATAAGGGTACCAAAAGGAACAATTCCGAGGGAATTCAAAATGGCAACTGCACCAAATAATTCTGCCCAACGTAACTCTCCATAAGGACTCTCCCTACCTAGAAACAAGGCTGGATGTATCAGGGTTCCTCCAGCTTCCTGACAGCTTAAGTCCAATTGTTTCTTCCTTTTATACCAAATGCTGACAAGAGGGATTTTCTGTTCTATTTTATTAAATGTTTATACAGTACCTCTCACCTGGGCATTAAAGTATTTCTCTTGTAATGATTCAAGGAAATGTTAGAGAAGGTGGGAAGAAACTGGACTAAATTCAGTTCAAAACTAGTTTAAAGCAGAGACTTGTTCTCCACTCTTGCCCTGGGTCAATATGAGGCTGGCTCATGAGTCAATTTCTGGCAACACCTTCCTTCCCTGTAGAATGGGAATGTGTATGTGTAACTATTTCGTGATGCTCTGAACACTATTCATTTTAAGGGGATTGGAAACACTCTTAACTAACTTGAATGCCAAGCTGTCTTAATTATCACATATATGGATTCTTTTCATTGTTGGCTTTCTTAGTAGTCTGTAGTTGGGTTTTTCTTTTCTTACTATGTTCTTGCCCTTTTATATAAGGAATATTCTTCATAAGTAAATCCCTCAGGTAGTTAATTTTCCAGCTATTTTATTCCCAACTAGAGGTGAGTCACCTAGGTTTTTCAGGAAGCCACATGGCCAAATCTAACTGTTTTAACTACAAAGAACTGAGCAGATTAATGGAAATAGGACCCAAACAGAAACAAGTCTTCAAAAGTCTATTAATTAATTAATTAACTAATTAATATGGCACTGTTCAAAAAAAAAACAAAACAAAACCCTAGTCTTTCAGAAGGAAGAGAAAGTTAGTAGAGACTCACTGTTGTCATACACTCAAGCCTTCAATTCCATCTAAACACTCATCTTTCTGTTTTTTATCTGCCTAAATGAGGTGGAGATCCCAATAAACAGAGAATAAGTCTATTTTTATATTATATGACTTCAGAAATATGTATACCAATTGTAACAATGAAAAACAGTGACATGTTGTTTTCCAAAGAACTCTGTCCCCTGCCACCCCAAACCCACTTCCCTCCCTACTCACCCCCAAGAGAATCCATCTGCTGCAGAAAATATGGTGTGCACTAGGACCAGAGAGAACTTTTCCTGCTATTTGCTTGAGAAACAAAGCTTTCCCTCCTCCCAAGTTGAAAGAAATAAAGGAGTCTGAACTAATCAAAACCTGCAAGCCTGCTGGCGGAGGTTCAACTTGTCAGTGATGCAACTCAGCGGAGTGAATAACGGCTGCGAGCTTTGCAGAAAATGAGAGAGAGACATACAGACAGAGAGAAACAGAGACAGGGACACAAAGAGAAAGAAAGAAAGAAAGAAATTAACCTGGCCAGGAGTCAAACAGGTGTATGGGGCCTGAAAACTTGGATGGGGAACAGTGTCTGGCAAACACAGGAAGTCAGACACAGAATCCAATTCTTTCTGGTCTTTGTTTTGGTGTTTGTTGTTATTTTAGAAAATTGAGACTTGCTTGATTCATATGATACACACTGTTGTTTAGCCAGAGGCTCTTCAACCCTTCTCTTACTGCCTGTCAGCAATCTTCATGGGACCCTTCCTGGTGATTTAAAAAAAATGGATTATCTGAGATAAAGAGGACCACCTGACTGTTTAACATAGGCAACTTGACTGTGTCCCAGAAGTCCTTGCAGTGCCTTTCAGAGGATGGAAGCACAAGCGCTTGCACATATGATGCGACAGACAGAAGTATGATATGTTTTGTATGGATTCCTAAGAAAAAGCTGCCTCTACTTTGATCAGTCTGAGGCCACATAACTTTTTTCAATGTCTGCAGGGTAACTGCAGCCTGAAGTGACTAGACCAGTTTCTGATAAGAATCTTAAGCACACATGAGTTCTCAGGGAACTGGCTTCCTTGAACTCCTGGGATTTTAAAAGAGGAAGCGTTTAGGACCTAAAGAAGAAATAAATAGAGGGTTATGTCATCAATCTGTAATCTTGTAGTTAGCTGTATTTAGGTGGGGAAAGCAGAGAAAGTAACACAAGCAAAAGGAGGTTTGGGGTAAGAGAGGCTTTCAGGGGGAAAAAACCCTGCTTATCAGATGGGATTTCCCACAGTGGAATAGTATTCAGCAAGATAATAAAATAAGTGCTAAGGAAGTACTATCTTAAGAAAATGACACTAATATTTGATAAGTTTTCATTTCTTGCTGACTCTTAAAATTTAGAGGTACCTGACCCTCACATTTTGGAAACCTAACTTCCATATTGTCACACCTTTCCCCACTCCCCTTCAAAACAGAGAATTATTCTAAGTTTTTACAAGGTCGTCTCGGCCCATCTTGTTTCCATCTCCACTATGCCACTATGTGTTTCTGGATTTTAATTGAAATATAGTCTTTACCTGAAATTCGTCTGGGCACATCGGTGATGGCAGGAAGCCCCGTACCCCGGGTGGAGGACAGAGGGGTGGTGGAATGAATGGATGGTGATGTCATCTGGCTCAGGTAGGATGGGTATGACTGGTCATATGACCATGGAGGGGATGACTGTGCCTGCCTAGGGTCTAGGAGGGGAAAGAGAAAAGAAACAGAAAAAAAAAAAAAGATTTATGATACCAGAAACTAAAACCTTGGTAAGCATGGATATCATCACAAAATTTAGGAAAAATAAAGTAGGAAAGATGAGAATAAGGAATGATGACTCCATACCCCCAACCCAACCTAACCCTGAGATTTTCTATTTACAATGAAAACGGTAGATTATAACCCATCTTGAGACTGTTCTTGGTCCTTCACTGGCATAATTCAAATGGCAAAATCCTTTTTAGGCTTTTATGAATTAACCTGAATTTTCTGAATTAATTAATTTTCTTAATTGCTTAAGTACATAAAATGTTCTCCAAAGCACTTCAGATCTGATTTGTTGATTCTACTTTGTTCTTATATAAAATCACATGGTTCCGTATCACAGTTGGGTAATAAGGCCCAGGGTTTCTTGGGGGTAGGGGAAAGAGAGGAAATGCAAGGAGGCAGAGATACAGTATAAATTTTTCTTGTGCTATCACTGAACTTAAAAACTGTCTTTAAGGAAAAAGACAAAATTGGATTTTGAAGCCTGCTACCTTCATTATTTGACTTCAACATAAAGCACTTGGGTGTCTGACTTGGAGAAAATGACCCAAAAGAGGAAGCTGGGAAAAGTGTTTTTAATCCCATTAGCATTTGCCCCAAAGATGTCATATGTTTGGAATGTGGCCTACTGTTACCTACAGTCACTGCAATAATAATAGTAATAATGGGCCGCCAACTGGTGGGGCTTAGCCAATGAAAGCTGACAATGTCTTTTGATGTACTACAACAGATTCTTCAGAGGGAATATCTTAAAGCTGAGTAGACTGAGGAAAATGGTAGTATACTACCCAAAAAAGACAAAGTAAGTCTACTATATGATTCCAAAATGAAGTTTTTCAAATAACTTTGCTTTTAGGTAAGGGTTAGTGTTTCAAGACTAAGACCAAACTTCTGTAATAGACATTTTTTAAGCAGTGATGAAAAAAATAAAAAGCCAAACATGTCCTAACTTATCACAAGTTAATTTGTTAGAGTTCATGCATACAGTAGGGATGTTTTCCACACTTTAGTTTATATCTGAATCAGCTCTTATGGATCAGGAAAAAATTTTGCTTTTCTCCTCTTAATTCCCTAATCCCCCAAATCAGAGACCTTTATTTGAAAGGGAATAAGTTTATAAAATACCACCATAGTAGAACTTGGGTTTGAAGAAATGAGTATCTATATATGAAGAGGGGTTTTCTGAAAGAGATCCAGCCTTGAATCATCCCACTCCTTGCTTTTTCCACACACAGCCAAAGTATTTCCAGCTACTTATTGTTTATTTGCTCAGTTAGGGCATAATTTATTTGAAGAGCTGTCTAAATGGAGCATGTTTCCTTGAATTTAAAAAAATCCAAATATGGATATTTGTAAATATATAGGCACATATGGGAATCCTATTCAATTTATCTTTAAGGGAATTAACCCTTTATTTTTTTTTGTTAATATTAAGGCTCAGCAAAGTAAATGGTTAATATAAACTCTCCTTTTAGAAATCTGAGGGATATTTGATAATTAAATGTAATGAACTTCTGTTGGCAGTATTTCAAATCTGAGTGACTGGTAGTTGTTATATCTGATATTGACATACTTCCCTGCCTTGCATCGTTAATATAATTCACTATTCAGAGAAATGATACATAATCTTCATCTGGAAAGTGTATGATTCCTAACTGCCCTGCAAAGCACTCTTATAAAACAAAAGATTTTGCTTAAGCAAAATTCTCAATAAATGAAAAGAACTAGAGACAGTTCAGACTCTGAATTAAGTAGACTTTAAAGTGGAACTCAGATGCTAACTAAAGTTTTCTCTATCTTAATTTGATACAACATTCTGAAAAGTCAACCAACTTTTCCTAAAGTCCATTTCTTTCTTTATACAAAATATGAATAAAAGCAATTTCATATGAAATTTGAAAACCAAGGAAAATGTAAAAAAAAACTTCAAAATGTAAAAGCAATTAATATGACTAGCTTACAAAAGTTATAATAGGAATATAAATTAAAGGAATTAGGAGCATTTAATCCAGATATGAGAAAAAAAGAAGTACAACAGAAAGAACTCTGCCTTTCACTTAGCATCTGTTTGACATTGGGCAAACTGTTTCACTAACAAAATGGCACAGTGGAGTCAGGAAGTCCTGAATCCAAATTCAGTCTCAGACACTTAGTAAAAACCAATAGACAACTGGAGTTGTCCTGGATAATTTACATATTTTTTAAAGGTAGATCTTCAAGAACAGAGATATTACAACTAAGAGACTTCAACTATATACATATACATATATATATGTGTGTGTGTGTGTGTGTGTGTATGTGTTTGTATATATGTATAAAATCAGGACAGTGGTGCTCTTTTATTTATCCTTGCCACTGAGGCTTTAAAGATTTTAATTACAGTTATAATGTTTTAAGTTAGACACAAGAAAGAGTTTCCTGATTGGATGAGTTATAACTAGTAAATTTTATAAGGAAATGGTATATTTTTCTTCTCTAAAGATTTTAGGAAGAAAACGAAACTTCTGGGTTCAGTCCAACCATGTTTAAAACCAGCCAACACTTCAAAGTTTATGTCTTAAGATTATGAATTTTCATCTCTCTTACATAAGAATATGGTCTGCTGAGTCAGATCAGTAGTTCACATCCAGCCCAGTGTTCTAGATCTAATAATTATACCATTAGAATTTTTTTTAACTTTTAAAAAAATTATCATCTTTTGGGGTTATTTTTAAAGAATGTTTTTATTTTATTTTTTCTTAATTACAGAGTAAAAACAATTTTAATTTTATTTTTAAATGGTTTCTGAGTTCCAAATTTCTTCCTTCCCTTCTTCTCTTCCCCCCCACCTTGAGAAGGCAAGAGCTTTGAAAAAAAATTATACATGTGCAGACATGTAAAACATATTTCCATATTAGCCATATTGCAAAAGAGATCAAAGATCAAAAAACAAAAACAAGAAAAAATAAAGTAAAAAAAAATGGACTCTTCAATCTATCTTCAGACTTCATTAACCCTTTCTTTGGCGGTGGAGAGTATTTTTCATCCTGAGTCCTTTGAACTGTCTTAGGTCATTATATTACTGAAAATAGCTAAATCATTGATCAATCTACAAGATTATTATTACTATGTACAATGTTCTCCTGGTTCTGTTCACTTCACTTTGCATCAATTCATGTAATTCTTCCAGTTTTTCTGAAACCATGTTACTTGTTATTTCTTATAGCATAATAGTATTTCCTCAAAATAAAATGCCACAATTTCTTCAGCCATTCCAAGGAAATGTTTTATGAAAGAAAGTATAATTGTTTTCCATACACAAAAGACCAGTAATAACTATCCCCCCTAACAACCCTAATTTTCTCTGATAACCTTTTATGGCACTGTCAGCCTAATTATCTTATCTAAATTCTTCTTTCAGCTATTCACACAGTACAACAACTTGTCTTGATTTTCAAGGTAGTAGACTTCCTAAGTTTGATAATTTATTTAGTATTAGAAAGAACCTTTCCCAGTACTTCAGAAATTCACAGGACAAGAGATCACAGTTGACTAAAGATCATTGATTGAACTGACTGGACTAGAATTTTCTAGTCCAATCTTCTCATTTTATAGATAAAAACATGAGGTCCAAAACCCAAAGAGATTGGACTAAAAAAAAACTTCTGACTCCAAATATAGCACTCATATGACTGAACCAACCTATTTTTCTATTCTGATTATTGCTGAAAAAGTCCATGTTGTTTCTCTTTTTACATGCTATGAGCCTATTGAAGACCTTAACTTAAAAAGGCTAACGTCCCCCACTGCATCCAAGACCATCTCCAGTCATCCTCATCTATATCTGGCCACTGGAACCAGATGGCTATGGAAGAGAAAGTAAGGCTGGTTACCTTGTACAATTCACCTTTCTAATATCATGGTCCTTTTCAATAATAAAGGACAAATAACAACAATAACAAGCTATGAATTTTTTTAATGCTTATGCTATGTTTTCCTTCTTTGTCTGTGCCCTAACTTCAGATCAAAGCCATCACCAAGAATTTACTAAGTATCTACTCTGTGCCAGGCTAAGGGCCAACGATATTAAAAAAGAGACAAAAATAGTCCCTGCCCTCAAGAAACTCATAATCTAGAGGGAAAACAACATTAGAAACAAGTGTATACAAACAAGATATATACAAGATAAATTTGGAGATGCTCTGAAAAGGAAGATACCAACTTAAGGAAGAATGAAAAAGGCTTATAATTTAAAAAAAGTCAAATGAAGGCCATATAAGTCAATATTTTAAAAGCTGGCATACTGCCTTTGTTCATTCACTATAACCCAACATTATTAAATAATATTAAAGATCTCTAAGCAACATTAAAACTCTGTTACATGGTATCCTCCAACTATATAAGTATAGCATATTTGCTATTTAAGAAGACTAGTTCTGAAAATAGGAAAAGTCATCTTAACCTGCAATATCAAAAGCTCTGTGGTCTCAGCTTCCTGAAGAACTGAGGAAACCAAAAATCTTTTTTTAAAGAACTGGGATGACTCAAGACAAGTGATAAAGATGCTCCTTCGATTTTTCTCTAATCAGTTGAGGTCACTGACAGGGACAGGGCAGAGAACAAAGATCTATGTCACACTGACAGTGTATTCTGTTGATAGACTATTAACAAACAGGAAACTGAAGTTTCAGTCTCCGTCTCATTGTCTAATGTTCTAGGCATCAAATATAATCCTTCCTTTAATTAAATTGATTGATTTGTTTCTGGGTGTGCCTGGATGTCATTACCTCTCCCTAAAATCCCTTCCCCCTCCTTCCTCTTAAGTAGAAAGGTCCTTTTTCCTCTGTTTCTGCTTCTCAAAGAAAAGATGTAAATCAAATATCCTGATCCAATTGGGCCTGGGAATAGACACTGAGGTGAGACTGTGACACCTTTAAGTCACAAAGTTTCTTTGCAAGCAGCTGCAACCTTTAAAAAAGAGGAGCTATATTTTGTGGTGGCAAGGAACTAGAAATTTTGTGGATGCCCATCAGATGGGGAATGGATGAATAAGTTATAACATATGAATGGTATGGAATATTATTGTTTTATTAAAAAAATAAAGATGAGCAGGCTGATTTTAGAAAAGCCTGGAGAGACTTACACGAACTGATGCTAAGTGAAGTGAGTAGAACCAGGAGACCATGGTACACAGAAACAAGATTATGTGATGATTAATTTTGAGACTTGGCTCTTTGCAACAATGAAGTGATTCAAGTTAATTCCAATAGACTGTGATGTGACAAGCTATCTGCATCCAGAGGGAGAACTATAGAAAAATGAATGTGGATCAAAGCACAGTATTTTCACTTTTGTTGTTGTTGTTTTTTGCTTATATATTTTTCTTTCTCTTTTTGATCTGATTTTTCTTGTGCAACATGCAAATATGAAAATATGTTTAGAAGAACTGCACATGTTTAATCTATATTGAATGCTTTCTGTCTATGGAGGGAGGAAGAAATTAAAACACCAGGTTTTGCAAAGGTGAATGTTGAAAACTATCTTTGCATGGATTTGGAAAAAAAAGCTATTAAAGTAATAAACTAAAAAATAAAATAAAATGGGAAAAAAAGAGAGGGACTAAAATGGGGAATACAAAAAGATTCATAAAGATGTAGAACTGTTCACCAACTTCTAAAGAATTTGTTGAGAATTTAAAAATTCATGTCATAATGGAAAGGATCATGGCTTTGTATTTAAGAGATCTGGGTCCCAGACTCACTGAAAGCTCTTCTGACCTCACCTGAAAAATAAATTATACCTTGTTCAATACTGTCACAATTTTATATTTTCACTGACATGAAGAAATGCATAAATAGTTGTATCTCCATTTCCTTAAGGGCAGCTAGATAGTACAATGGATAGAGTACTCACTTGAAGTGAGGAGGGTCTTAGTTCAAATCTAGTCTCAGATGCTTACTAGCTATGCGATTTTGAACAAATCACTTACCCCCTATTTGCCTCAGTCCCTCATTTGTAAAATGGGAATACACGGAAAAGGAAGTGGCAAACCACTCCAGTATCTTTACCAAGAAAACCCCATGGACTTAAATGGACATGACTAAATGACTCAACAACAACAATTCCTCCAACATTTATTACATTTATTAAGCATCTATTATGGATAAGACACTGAAGTATACACAGATAATTCAAGAGGCTACAAAGCTGTGGGACGATTGGGCACTGTTCACTGCCCCATACTGCCACCTTTTTACCCTATTATCTCTTTCCTTCTTAAAAGCAAAAGCAAAGGTCTTCGGCCTTGAGGAATCTGCATCCTCCTAAAAGTTATAACATTAACAGAGATAAACAAAAAGGAAATATATGCAAAATCATTTCATAAGGAAGACATCATCATGACCTGGGATGATTAGGAAAGGCTTCTTGTAAAAGGTGGTACTTTGGTTATGCCTTGAAAAAATCTGGAAAGTAGAAAAGCTTGTCTATATTAATTACGTAGTTTAGAGATACACATTACAAGTACACTTTAAAAGGATGGTTTTTGGCACAAACTCCTGAGAGCCCTGAAGAACAAGATGTTATATATAAAAGCAGAGAAAAAGGATGAGGCGATAGAAAGAATCAAAGCATCCTAGATATCTTGATGATGATGGTGGTGATGGTGATGAAAATAGTGATGATGCTAATGATGGTGATACCTTACATTTATTTGGGACTTTGAAGTTTGCAAAGTATTTTACACATGTTTTCCCATTTGATCTGGGGATCAATTCTGGAAGGATAGGTGCTACTATTCAAATTTTAACAGAGTTAAAAACTGAGGTAAAGAAATGTTAAGTGGCCTCTAAAGAGTTATATAGCTAGTAAGTCTCTGAGGCAGAATTTGAACACAGTCCTTTGTCACTTTGTTCCCTAATTTCTTCCTTTATGAAATGAGGAACCTGGGATCTGCTTCCAGAAAAGAACGGGAGGACATGAGCTTTTGTATTATGTATTATAATACATAATTATAATACATAAAATCATTATGTACTAATGATTTTAATATATAACACGAAAACTTAAAAGAAAATAGCCAGATTTTCAAGAGAAAACTTTGTTCCAAGAGAAGGTGAGGAACTATATCATAAGTAGTGTTAGAGTTATTTTTTCCTTTCAGGAAAAGGAGGCAAAATTTTTTGTGTGAAGTGTGAGGCAGGATGTTATTGATTTAAAAATGACTAAATGGTCAAAACAATGCCTTGTTCCTCAGCTCTCTTTATTGATAATGGGCACAGAACAAATTAAAAAATAGTAACCTAAATAAGCATTTAAACTACCATTATTACCAGAGATATACAGAAATATGTCCTAATGGAAAGTTCTCAGTCTAAGTCCCAGTTCTGTTATCTTTCAGCTGTTATAGCTCTAGGCAAGCCCCCTCTCCACTTTGGGTCTCACTTCCCCTGTAAAAGGCAAAGACTGGACTGCATGGCCTTTGAAGTCCTTTCCCAACTCTAGACTTATAATCCTATTATCCTTCTTTGGACAGCTATTCTTTCATCTGTAAAATGAGTAGATAGGACTAGTTTATCTATATTATAAATTCTATAAGGTTCCTTCCAGCTCTAATACTCTCTAACATCTCTAATACCCAATGTTAGTCACCTGCTGGGCCCTTGAGTTTTACTAGTGTCCCCTTACAGAAGAAAATAGCAACCTCTCTTTAAAGCAGAAAGATAGTTGTCAAAAATTCAACTTAATTTTCTCTTCTTTGTCTCAGAAAGAAGTTTTTTGAAAATCATGGAGAGGGAACATAATTAGTTCTTTAAAGAACCTTCTGACATCAGCTGTGCTCTTGTAATTTTCTGTGGACCCAACCAGAGCTATGATTTCTAAACAATTACAGAACTTAAGAAACTTATACTCTTCTCACGAGTGACTAGATCAGTCTAGACAAGAGATTCTTACATCTTTTTTTCCTGTCATAACCCTCTGCCAGTCTGGTGAAACCTATGGACTCCTCAGAATAATATCTTAAATGCATCAAACAAAATCAAATCTACTGAAATAAAACCTCCAAAATATTAAAATTGCTAAGTTCACAGATACTCTCCCCAAAATATATATCTGTGAACCCTAGGTTAAAAATCTCTGACTACAGTCTCTCTTTCCAAGCTCCTAATAGGCATATTTCAACTTTTTAAGTCCTACAAAGGATGAGATTTTTCATAGGCCATCTCTGTGAGTCAATCAATTTTGTGTATTCTGAACCACTAGCTGTGGTAGATGATATGGGGGAAAATAAAAGAAATAATAGACATGGCCCTAGACCTCAGAGAGTTTACAGTCTGCATGGGAGACTGGACATGAAACATGTTAACATGAAACAATTTGACACAAAGCAATATGGAATGATGCATTGTTAAATCTTCTTAAGTAAGAATCTTCAAAGAATACACTTGTACTTAAAAAAAAATTCTGTGAGGAAAGGGTTTCTTGAAAGAAACCACAGGAGCACAAACATGAGTCTCTTTAAAAGTCAGTCTTTTTGTGTGTTTCCGCCACCAGGCCTTCATGAAGGCAGTAACTGCATCTGCTTCCCACTCTATAAAATGCTATAGGCTGGCTACACTACCTAGCAATGTGCAGGGGAGGGGGAGTCAGTAAATATTAATTGGGGGAAGGGAGAGGATTTTAGTATGCTGAAGACGGTTTTGCATCAGAGCTCACCTTTTAAGTGAAAGCTAACATTTCTTCAGATGAAATCTACAGTAAGATAATAAAACTTTCCCCTTCAGGTGGGTTACAGATCTCATGACGTTCAACCCCTTGGTAAGGAGTTGGAAAGTCTGCACAATGTCACAAGAAGCATCGTGGGCCATTACAGCTTTCTGTGACTAAAAGGCCAAAGTGCAATAACTTCCCCAGTATAAATTTTTTAAAGCCTGTATGTTCATCTCACGATCAAGCACAGAGCAAGCAGAGCAGAAATCAGAAATTTAAGGGGGAGAACACCCTAACAGAACAGGATGATTGTACTTAAGGAGATAGAGGAAGAGGAGGTACAGAGAGATGAAAAGATGGAGGAAGAGAAGGAAGAAGAGATGAAGAAGGAGGAAGATGAAATAGAGAAGAAAAGAAAAGGAGAAGGAAAATTCTCATATTATAATAATAATAAAACAATAATAGGTTTAGGGGAGGGGTAAGTAGTCAAGCTGCCAGAAAGCTTTACAAAGGTTCAGTTTTTTTTTTTTTTTTTAAGGCTATACTTGAAAATTCAGTGATTACTAATAGCAGTCCTCCTTTTGCAAACATTTTTGTTATGCATGTGTGGGTGTGAAGAAAGGGCTGCTTTCGTAAGACTCACAACAGGGCATATCATGCACATGGTGCTGAGCTTCATGCAGAGATGGGCTGAAACAAGTCAGCAGGGGCAAGGCCTAAACTAACACACAAATAGCTCCTTCCTGTTCACACTGCCAGGTAAGCTTCTGGGGAACACGAAATGTCAAGAGCTATTGTTTTCTTCCTCAGCCTGGTGCCTCTGCTGCAAGGGGCTATCGCATTTGGGGGAATCAGGAGTCCCTGGATTCTCCCTCTTTGGATCCCAACATCTCTCTGCATCTCAAAGCAGAAACCACTGAGAAGGCATCAGAGGTTTCTTAGGTTTATCAAAGCGACTGGAACTTAACACAAAGTCACAGTGTTCAAGGGCAGCTATCTTAAATTTCACCAGGATCAGAGAGAGCCAATGAACTCAATTGAGAAAAGTGGTTTCACAATTTCCTATGTCAGAAATCCCCATCATATTATTGTTACACACACACATCCATCAATCCTCACTTGAAAGCAATCCCCATTTGAAAGCGGAGGGAGTTCTGACCATGCATTTCACCACAAAAACTATATCAAGTTAAATTCTATTCCTGCCACTAAGCCTTCCCAGCTACCACCAAATGTCCAAGTATTGATATTTCAAAATGAATTTTACACAGATCTTCAGCTTTTTTTTTTGGCATCATAAAACATTATCTCCAAACATATAGATAGCTCCAACAGGGTAATAAAATGTAAATAATATTGGATTAAGAATTAGATTAACTAGGATATACTATAACATATTTAACATGTATGGGACTGCCTGCCATCTAGGAGAGGAGATAGAGGGAAGGAGGGACAATTCGGAACAGAAGTGAGTGCAAGGGATAATGTTGTAAAAAAAATTACCTATGAATATGTACTGTCAAAAAAAGTTATAATTATAAAATTAATAAAAAAGTATTTTAAAAAAAGAATTAGATTAAACTGGAACACTTAGGTGATACAGGAGTCTGAAGGACCTGAGTTCAACTCCAATCTCAGATACTGACACTTACTAGCTGACCTTAGAAAAGTCATTTAACCCCTAATTGCTTAATGCAAAAAAAAAAAAGTAACAGGAGACTAACAACATTTCTCAGATAGTCTCCTTCTTTCTACTCATACATAAACCACTCTGATTCAGGTCCTTGTCACCTCTATCCAGAATTATTACAACAGTCTCTTAACTGGTTTCCCTTCCTCAAGCCTCTCCCCACTCTAATCCATCTTCCATCTAGTTGACAAAGTGACTTTGAAAAAATTCAGGTCTGATATCAGCATCTCCACACTTCTCAATAAATTCCAATAGCTTCCTGTTACTGGAGATCAAATATAAGAGCTTCTGTTGGGCATTTAAATTCTTCACAACCTGGCCCCTTCCTATCTTTCCAGTCTTATTACACCTTATTCTCCTCCATGCCAGACATTCTGGCCTCTCACTGTTCCTCACACAAAACACCCAGAGATCTCCAAATTCCATGACTTTGCACTGGCTAATCCACCATGACTGGAATCTTCTCTCTTCTCACCTCCAGCTCACCTATAATCTCTGGCTTCCTTCAAAATTCAGCTCAAATGTCACCTTCTACAGGAGACCTGCCTGGTCCCCACGGAAGCTAGTGAATTCCTTTCTACTTACTCTGTATCTACTTTAATGTATATATATATCTTATATACAAAGGTCCCTATATATTAACATTCTATCCCTCCCATTATCATCCTTTTATTGTTCTCATTTTTTATCTGTATCCTCAGCACTTAGTAGTTGTTCTTCAGTCGTTTACTCATGTCTGACTATTTATGACCCCATGTGGGATTTTCTTGGCAAAAATCCTGGAGTGGTTTGCCATTCCATTCTTCAGTGGATTAAGGCAGAGGTAAAGTGACTTGTGCAGGGTCACACGGTTAGGGGCTGAGGCCAGATTTTAATTCAAGGCTTCCTGACTCCAGGCCCAATGCTCTATCCACTAAGCCACCTAGCTGCTTCCATTTGACACTTTGCACACTGATCATAATAATACTTAATGCAGTTGCAGTTTTGCTGGTAGCTAGCTGTTTGACTTAGACAGGTGATATTTAAAAGACTCTTTCTATTATCAGGAATAGTAATAGAAATGATCCAGAAAACATCTTTTAAAGAAACTCTTATAATGAATCCCAGTATCCTAGCAAAAGCATTTTGTCAACTATATACAATGTATATAGTTTTACAATACATAAAGTAAGAGACAGCAATAATATTACCATTTGTAAAAAATACCAGAAAGAACTTCATTTTCCTTGGCTGATGAATGGACATTTCCCAGAGCTCATAAAGGTAACCACCCAAATATACTTCACAGCAGATTTGCCAACCTTATCAAGATGCTTTATATCAAAGAATACTGAAAGAGAAAATGCCTGAAAAAAACTATTAAATTTGACACTACTGAAGACAAGTATCACATTGAAAGAACAATAGCAGAAGAAATGCCTGTAGTTCACAAGAGAAAATAAATCGACAGAGTTCAGAAAGAATGTCTACAGTTTAAAATACCCACATACCAACACAAAGACTATGAATAAAAAAATCAAATGAACTTAACATCTTAATACAAGCTAATAAATACAGTCATAAAGGCTCCAAGGAGATCTGGTGAGGCAAGTTCATAATTTAAAAAAAAACATGGAAAGATACACCTTTTTTTAAAGAGAGACTAAATTAACAGAATATGATCAAGTAATAGCAATCTGTATTTTTAAAAAAGATACATACAGATATATACCTATAGCTATATAAATCTGTGTTGAAAGGCTCAAATATTAGAATAGGAATATAGTGAGAACATTTGGGTTAGCCTAAAAGGAGAAAGAGAAATGAGATTTTTATCATTATTATAGAGCCAACCCAGTCAGAAGGATGACATAGATTATACTTTGTTAATACAGCTTACTAAATGATACAAAAGCAAGATATAAAAGTCATGGGAATTTCAACTGTCAATATATTTGCTAGAAGGCAGCATGACCTAGTTCACAGAAGCTTGATCTTAGAGTCTCAAACGCTTGGTTAAAAAACCACATCTCTAACATTTACTGGGACTATAAGCAAATTTATTTCTCTCTCCAGATATTAAGTTTCCTCACTGGTAAAAATAAAGATAATAATAATATATAGTACCTACTTCACAAAGTATGTATGTAAAGTATTTTGTAAAAAAAAAAAGTTACATAAAGGTCAGTTACTCTTATGCTTGAAACAGAGCATCCAATAAATTCTTAGCTTCTTTTGCCCATATTTTCATTTCTCTGAAAGCTGAAGAAATAAGAAATGGAATTGCTACTCTGGACTTAATTTTGAACAACAAAGCTACTGGGAATAGAATTGAGCCCTTTGAATTTGAAAAAGTATTGAATAACACATTGTGAACATAACCTTAATTTGAAACCAATACTCATGTTTAGTTCATAGCACGTAAAATGTTGTTATTGGTTAGCCAGCTGTGCAAGATGTATTTTGACAGTCAAACATAACTTATACTCTATTAAAGACTTCAAAGATAAAGTTTAAAGATGAGAGAATTAATGTTAGTGTTTAACCCTGAATCAATAGCTATAAGTAGTCATACAGATACATGGCGTGATCCCAACTAATCATAGAGAAGAAGACAAAGAGAACATCTAAGTGGAATATTTCAAGATCTCAACAAAAAAGGAATCAGAGTGGGAATAAACAAACAGTAGCTCTGTACTCAGAGCATAAAGCTGTTTCCATAAGCCTTATTTCCTTTTTCTGAATTTTAAAGACCCCAAGGCTCCATATGCAAAATAGACTCCTTAGAGACCATGTAGGAGGAATGAATTATTGTTTAAGATGAATAGTTCTGAAACTCCCTAGGGAATCTCACATGGATTTAATATACTGCTGCCTTCCAGTTCTTGGGAAACTTAATCAAAGGAAAAGAATTTTTTTTTTTTGGAAAATTTAGGGTTATATACAAAAAAACTTCCTATTAACTTACCTATACCAGAGCAGAAGGTCCTGCCTTGGAAGATATTATGTTCCTTCTCCCTGGAGCTATTTAAGCAAAGGTTAGAACACTACTTGTCAGGTATGTCATAATGGAGATTTCTTTAGGGGTTTGGGTAAGAGTAGGTGTCTGCTAAAGTCTTTTCCAATTCTGAAACTCTATGACCATGTGATTTACTAGTTGGAAGAAATCATAGTAATGGTAATCATGAGAAAAAAGTGACTAGGTCATCTTGGAGTTAAAAGAAGGGAATGATGGGCTTGATAAAAAAAAAAAATGGAACCGTGTAATATGAAAAGAGTTCTGGCTTTGCAAATCTCATCTGTCACATATGTATGTCATTGGGCAAATCACTTGATCACTTTGAGCCTCAGTTTCCTCTTTTGAAAAACAAAGGAGGTTGGACTAAAATTTCCCATGGTATCTCCCAGCTCAAACAGTCCTATGTTACTTTGTCTCTATGTTTTAGGGAAGCATTTTTCAAATTTTAAAGAAAAGTTATTTATGACATTATAGCTGGAGACCTTTAAAAAGGGAAGAAGGACAAGAATCTTCAAAAAAAAAAAAACCCAAGATTTCATCAACACAATAACAAAATATCTCTATGAGGAAGAAAGAGAAGAGGATCTTACTGAAATCAATGTAGTGACAGAAGGTTTGTGATGAGATCAGGTTTAAAGTAGGTCTATTCACAATATGAATGGAAGAATACATTAACAAAGAGTAATAATGATGTGGGAGGAAGGGGGAGAGAGGGCAAGAGGGAGGGAAAAAGAGAGGGAGGGGAAGAGAGAGAGAGAGAGAGAGAGAGAGAGAGAGAGAGAGAGAGAGAGAGAGAGAGTTCTGTTTCAAAGCTAAATGACCTAGACCTTGAAAAACAAATCAGTTCTTGTAGATAGACAGATAGATATACAGACAGACAGGTAGACAGATAACTACAAGGAAATGGAATGAAGAAACACAAAATGGCAAGGGGAAAAAAGAAAGAACTCTTCCAAAGCTGACAAGTAATAGAGTTTGACTGGAACCACATGACAAAAATGAATATGAAATAAGGTTACAGAGGTAATATGAAGTTCTGTTTTGAAAGGCCTTCAATAGAAATTTGAGAGTTGTTTTCAGTGGGCAGTAGAGCCATTCATTTGTTTAGTTTGTGTTTTGGGGTTTTTTTTTCTTTTTTTTTTAGTAGGGTACTGATAGTAACAGAGCTTTTTCATGAGAAAGATGACAGGAATTGTATTACTAATTCCACACCCACAACATCATTTTTTCCTCTGTCCCTTTTTCTGTATTCCCACTGCCACTACTGTACTATACTTATCATACTCTTTCATTTTGACCAATCTGAATTATCGCAATGACTCCCTTACATTTATGTCTTCCAAACAAGTACCATTTAACACCCCCTACACTCTAATTCATCCTTCATACTACTTCTGACAACCACATTTTAGCTAAACTATATCTCCTCTAGCAAGAAGTACTATCTTCTACATACAGTGGCCTGCTAATATTTGTCAAATTTCTTATTAAAATTTAAGAAATATCTGTCTGGAACAATGGAGTCAGATCAACAAGATAAAATGTACTAAGCAGAAATGCAAATATACTCAGGCTTCAAAATTAAGCTGCACCAATCATAATCTCAGAGAACAGATGATGACACAAATTTCTCTTATTTTGGGAAAGAGATCAGGGCCAATGGGTATAAGATTTAGCATAGACAGTCACTTTATTGGTCAGGTTTTATTAAACCATTTTGCTTTATTATAGGATAGGCTTCAAGGAAAGGCAAAAATAACTATGAATTTTAAAGAAGCATCAGTAATTTTAAAAAATTAATCTGCACAAGCAAAAAAAAATGAAAAAAAGCTAAAGTTAACAACAATTTTTATATGATCCAGAGGTTTCTGATGATATTATTATGTCTATTGCCCCTCCAAAAAATCTAGTATAATTTACTCTGCACTGACAAAAAATATAATGACTTAAGTAAAAAATAAAGTGGTTACACACCTGTCAGATTAGCTAACATGACAGGAACAAATAATGATGAATGTTGGAGGGGATGTGGGGAAACTGGGACACTAATACATTGCTGGTGGAGTTGTGAAAGAATCCAGCCATTCTGGAGAGCAATCTGGAACTATGCCCAAAAAGTTATCAAACTGTGCATACCCTTTGATCCAGCAGTGTTTTGTTTGTGGCAGCTCTTTTTGTTGTAGCTAGAAACTGGAAGATGAATGGATGTCCATCAGTTGGAGAATGGTTGGGTAAATTGTGGTATATGAAGGTTATGGAATATTATTGCTCTGTAAGAAATGACCAGCAGCAGGAATACAGAGAGGCCTGTAGAGACTTATATCAACAGATGCTGAGTGAAATGAATAGAACCAGAAGATCGCTGTACACTTCAATGCTGTATGAAGATGTATTCTGATGGAAGTGGATATCTTCAACATAAAGAAGATCCAACTCACTTCCAGTTGATCAATGATGGACAGAAACAACTACACCCAGAGAAGGAACACTGGGAAGCAAATGTAAATTGTTAGCACTACTGTCTATCTACCCAGGTTACTTACACCTTCGGAATCTAATATTTAATGTGCAACAAGAAAATGGTATTTACACACATATATTGTATCTAGGTTATATTGTAACACATGTAAAATGTATGGGATTACCTGTCATCGGGGGGAGGGAGTAGACGGAGGGGGGGATAATTTGGAAAAATGAATACAAGGGATAATATTATAAAAATAAATAAATAAAAAATAAATAAAGTGGTTGCACCGTCCTCTGGGACAGCCCACATTTGGTTTGCTCTGACTAGTTATGGACATCACAGTTTAGGAAAGACATCAACAAAGAGTATATCTATAGATATGGCAGAATGACAAAGCGTTTGGATATCCTATCATATGAGAAACAGTTGACAAAACCAGAAATATTCAGCCAATAAAAGGTTTTGGGGGAATCTAAAGAGGTTATGATGCTCTATTTAAATATTCATTATTGATCTCTATCTTAATTACCTGCCATAAGTCTCTAAACACAACAAATGCTTAATAAAAGTTTACTGAATTGATTATCTAAAAGATTATTAGAGCAATCAATCAATATGCATTTATTAGGTACCTACAGTGATAGAAAGACAAAAATGGAATCACCCTTGCTCTCAGAGAATTAACATTCTACTTTTAGAGACAACACATACTCATATAGATGATTACAGGACAAATATAAAATAAATATAAGGTATTTTTGGAAGGGAGAGAACCAGCAGTTGGGGACATTCAGGAAAGACTACATATATAGGAGGATAAGCTGAGTTTTGAAAGAAATAAGGTATTCTACAAGCAGGGATGGGATCCCTTCCAGACATTAGGGACAGCTAGTCCAAAGTCACAAGACAGGAGAAGGTATGAGAAGATGGGCAGAGGGATTCGATTATGTAGTTGCAGAAAGCAAACTTAATACAAGTGGGTAGAAATCATAAGGAAGTAGATTTAGGCCCAACATAAATAAGGAAGAATATTATAATAATTATGGCCATTAAAAATGGAATGAACTGCATCGTCATATAGGGAGATCCCCATCACCTGAAGCACTGGAGCAAAAACCTGGATGACCACCTGCCTAGGACAGCCTTTAAGGTCCCTTCTAACTGATTTGTTTCTATGATTCATCTTAGAACCTCCTGGCATGTCTCCTCCCTTGTGAACATACATTTTTAATGGCTACCATCCAACATTCTTTCATGTTTTCCTTTCTGAAGGCAGGAAGGCAGGACAGGTGGATGATCGAGATCACTCCTGAACCAAGAATACATAAATGAAAACTCATCAGTCCCTTGGCCTTAAGCCTAGACACTCCTCTGAGTGTTTCTCAGATTCCCATCACTGCTTTTCCACAGTTATCCCAAAAAGGAGATAGTTTTTAGATCGGCTAGATGGCACAGTAGATAGAGCACAGGGCTTGGAATGCAGAAAACCTGAGTTCACATCTTGCCTCAAGATACTTCTTCCTCAATTTTCTCATCTGTAAAATAGGTATAATAATAGCACCTACTTCCCAGGGTTCTGGTAAGAGTCAAATGAAATAATATTTATAAAGCAGCATGAAATCCTTAAAATACTATAGCAGGGCTTTTTTCTTCTTATTATTAATAGTAATAGTAGAATTATATAAAATACTTACCAAATTTTCTATTTCACAAAAAAGGATTTATTTCTAATATGAGTTTTGCCATTCTTTTCTTTGGTCATTCCCCTCCCCTCCACATATCAAAGGTACAACCTTCTCTTATCAAACTTTGCTTACTGAAATTCAACTAAATTCAAATTATTTAATCAGCCCCTTTTACATGTAGGACCTTAGTCACACACAAAAACCAGTTTTGGACCAACCATGTATTGGAAGTAGACAACACATATATAGATTAATTCAAGATAATTTGAGGAGCGTGAGAAGATTAACAAATTGGAAGGGAGGGATTACCAAATTACAGAGGTTTCTAAGGTCTGTAAGTGGTCCCTGAAATTCACAAAATAAGAATTATACTATTAAATATATGAAAATGATAGATCCTTAGCAAAATATAAAGCCAGATATACAAACAAATATATAACTAGTAATGGTCATCTTGTCTTCTTGGAATTTTTTTCTGCATTTTTATATCCCTGATTCATATTCATTCAACAAAAATGGGAAAACAGGAGAGGAATACACTCCAGATAAAACCTCAACTTGTGATTAAGTATCAATAAATCCTGGAAAAATTAGGACACTGTATTGGGATGGTATTCCCTATTTTCCCCATCTGAGATGAAGTACTTTATACAGTATGGTTCACTTATTCTCCTCTTCTAAGCTTTCTGATCATTGTCCAGTTCTCTCAGTGACACCAGAAAAGGGGGAAAGAAAGGGAGGGAGAAGTCCCTAGGAAAAAGGCAAACTATGACATGAGGAAAGACAAATGTAAAGAAAAAATGGGATAGGTATATATAGGATTGCTAGAGACAGACTAAATAAGAGGCTCTTTTAAAAAAATCCTTTGTCTGTACCTGGTGAAAACATAAATATATTAATAGGAGAAATTTCTTTTGATTATAAATTAATATTAATCACATGATCTAAATGTGTAGTCTTTGTAATTGATTACAGAATACAAAAGACATGATTTCTGCCTTTAAGAAATTTAGTTTCCTTAGAATATTGTCTTATTTGCTTTTCTTTAATATATTCCATTTCAATAAGAAGGAAATTAGTTTCCAAGATGAGAGAAGCAAAAGGCAAGATTCCTTTAGGAGATAAATCTGTAGGTGTTACTTAAAGGTTAAACTAAGAAAGACATGTTTTACTATCAGCAACTTCATAAATCTTCACATAGTGTCCTGCTGGAAGTTTAATTCTTCAGAATATTAGCATTCAATTTCCACTTTCTACATGGCTACAAACGGATATTCCTAAAACTCAAGTCTGATCACATCACTTCCCTTCTGAAGAGATTTTAGTTATATTCTATTGGTCTATAAGAAAAGGTCTGACTTCCTCTATTTTCTAAATTCATGCATGTTTCTCCCCTTCATGCACCCTCCATTTCAGCCAAACTGACCCATTTGCTCTTCTTCAACATGAAAAACTATGTTTAAGATCTTTGTCTAGACTTTGCCCCAATGCTAGATGGCTCTCTCTCTTTATGGTGGTCTCTGGAATCGCTACCTCCTTTCAGGGTCTTTCCCTACACCTCTCTCCCTTGTTGGTGCTCTCCCTGCTAGGATTACTTGGTAGTTTTTCCCCCATTTACTTATCTGTGTATTCGTTGTATCTGACTCCCTGCTCCCCAGCAGGGAGGTTTTTTGAGGGTCGAGTTTTGTCTTTGTATCACTAGGTCCTAAAGGCCTAGCACAGTGCCTGGCACTTAATAAATAATTACTTAATTAGCAACACTCCACATCCTGGATTGCACCACAAATATGAAATATTTCCTATCCTCTCTCTTAGAGTAGGCAACAATAGGAACTTCTCCTAGAAAAGGAATTCTTAACCAGGGATTTATGAACTTGGGTACACTTATGTGTGGGTGTTTATGTGTATGCATGTACATATATGTGTTTAATATACATAGCAGTGTGTGTATATATACATATATGTTATCCCTTAAGAATACCTACCTTATAAATACTTATACCCCTCTCTCTTCTCCCTCCCACAGACAGCAGTAAATTAAAATCAGGTTTTTATTTGGTTTTTAGTTCCGGATATATAAATTCAATAATGGCAAGGAAAAAGAGAGAAAAAAAGAGTCAAAAAAACTTCTTCTGAGGGCTTTGATTTCAGCTCCTCTAGTCATAGATTGATTGCCTATAGTAAATAGCCAGCACATAGATGAGACAGAGAGTGAAATCCCACTTAACTCCCATATTCCGCTTCCTCCAGCAACAGAACTGAGATTCTCCTCCTCTTTCTCTCCCACTGACCATACTCTTCTAGTCACTTTTGACTCTCCTAAAGACACTAATCCTATTATTGGATTCATTTATTCTCCCCCTTTGTTTCCCATTAAAGAATCGTGTGATCACTCCACACATGAATAGGACAGTAATTTGAGACACAAGCAACCCAGCTGGGCTTTCCCATTTCTGAAAAGATTAAGCTCGTAAATGTTTCAGTGAGAACTCAGCAGACCCAGCCTGACACATACAAGGCTTACTCCAGTGTTCTTCTCTGGACACTCCTTATTGTTCTTTGCACAAGACTCCACAAACATTTTCACTGGCTGACCTCCAAGCCTTGAATTCTCTCCCTCCTCATTGTTATCTTCTAGTTTCCATCAAGTCGCAGTTAAAGTTATATCCTCCACAAGGAGTCTTTCCTGATTTCCTAAATGCTGGAATCTTCTCCCTGAGTGAAGCTCCAATTGATTCTGCCCTTATCTCATTTGCACCATTGTTTGCATATTGCTTCCTCTTTAAGACTGTGAGCTTCTTGGGGAGGGGCTATATTTGCATTTCTTTGTATCCCTAGTGCTTGGCACTATGCCTGACACATAGTAGGTGCTTAATAAATGCTGGTAGACAACTTGACTTGGCCCAGGTCCTATGGGCCTAGATGCTTTAGTCTAAGAGCACACAGAAGGGAATTCTACCACCTCCTACATCAAAGTGTCTATTGATAAAGTGATTTAGCTTAGAGGCTTCCTATAAGGTTATTTTGGAAAAACTTCCAATATTCCAATGCAACCCCACTGAACCAGAGCAGGAACCCTGAGAAGCAAAAAAATTAAAAAATAAAATTAAAAATTCTTAAAAATCTCTCACCTGGGAGGAAAGAGAAGTAGATCCTCAAGTACATATTACCTGAAGTGTGCTTGGAAGGAAGTCTCCCTTGGTGATGGTGAAAATGGCAGGCCCACTGGGGAGCAATGACATGGAGAAATTTGCCTACACACTTAATGAGTGACTTTCCAGGTCCTGGATAGCAGGGGTGTATGCTTTTGGAGGAAGTGACACAGAATTGGGATTTGAACACAGATCTTCCTGGCTCTGAAGCCAGCTCTCTATATACTATGTCACTCTATCTCTACATTTACATAAATTTCTAAGTCTTCTGGCACCAAATGGTGAAGCTGCGTCCTTTACCTCCCCTTTACCCACCCAGAAGTGGCTAAGTAGCAAACAGGCAGGACAGCTTCAAACAGGAGAAACCAAAGATATGGTTAATGTATTGTGAGAGCTAACAATGGAATGGAACAGACATGTAAGCATCTAGAGAAAGGTGTTGGGAAAGATTTTTTTTTTTAATTAGATGAGATATGGTCTCATGGTGGAGATTCAGTCTACTGAGGGATACGAATGATGTCTACAAATATTTATTGTATAAAATAAAAGATAAAATAAAAAATAAAATAAAAGTCACTTTATCAAAAAATAAATATTGTATTAAATAATAAATGATAAGTTCAGGATAACTCTTTCCCTCTGGCTCTATTACTTTTTTATATCCTCTCCCAATTATTTTACTTTAAATTTGCATAAATTTTCTATTTATTTATTATTAGTAAGTCAATCCTTAAGTGTCCTCCATGTACCAGACACTTATATGAGGCGTTGTTTATACAAAGCCAAAAATCAAACAATCCCTCACCTTTGTGGTATGTACTGTTTTCAAAACTCAAATAGAATGTAGGCTGCTTGAAGGCAGAGACTGTTGTTTTTGTATTTTTGTTGCTAGTACACTGCCTGAAGCATAATGGTCCCTTAATAGATAAATGCATACTGAATAAATGAAGGACAAAAGTTTGGACAAAGTGTTCTTGATGAGGAAGTATCATCTAAGTATCCTCATCATTGCATGATATATTGGAAACATGCCTTGGACCAGAAGTGAAATTACACTTTACATTAATTGTCAGTGATCATAGGCAAGTCATTTAATTTCTCTAGGCTCTGTTTCCTCATCTGTAAAATGAAGGAGATAGGGCAGGTAAGACTTTCCCCCACAAGTACATCTTGGAGTGAGCCTTGGCTGATGTGAAGTCTAGTTTTTAAGATCGTACCTCTTCTCTGTGGATTGCTGAAGTTCTCAACATAGAGAGGAATATCCCTATCATGCCTTCATTGATTTCAAGGGTTTTTCTTATCCTTGTCCCCAAAATTCTACTCTATTTCCTTCCCAGGGAAATTAAATCAAATTAAAAGGAGCTCTTCTTCACAAAAGAGTCTTTGACATGTATGATTCTTTAGGACTTCTAATTCTGAATGCAGAATTTTCCTAACCCAACACAAAAAAGGCTTAATGACCTAGGTTTGATACCTTCTTTAGATTCTTATTTGCTCATTGTATGATCTGGGATAAATCACTATGTCTCATTTTTCTTATGTGAAAAATAAGGATAATAAATCACACATGATTATTGTGATCGTCAAATGAAATATTGCCTATTAAATGCTTTCTAAATCATCAAGCACTCTATAAGACACAGTTACTACCAATCAGTAACAACTTGGTTTCTAACTATTGTATTTAACTGCATATGAGGGTTTATTTGAATATTGGTTGATAAAGTGTCTAATGTGTCAAGAATTTACTATAATACTCAATCATGATGATAATACAGAGAAAAAAAAGAAATTAAAATTGTGTAGAAAAATAAACAAGTAATATGTTATCCCCTTATTCTGTCTACTAAATGCATTTGTCCTGAGAGTACTTTCAGTGAGCATAGAGAAGATAAGCATTAGATAAGAAGATAAGCTGTAAATTTTATGGGTTTTAATAAACTACAAAAATCAGTAACTTTATTCATCTATGCTATTGTCCACATAATTTTAATTATAAAAGACTAAAAGAAGGATAAGAACTTGTACCAGTACCAATTCTATCTGAACACGATTGAACAAATGAGAAAAGAGATTTTAACAATAACAATAACTGATAATAACAACAGCAAAGAACATAGCAATTGTTATTTAATGTACAAAGTTGGATGCTTCTATGTAGTATCTATAATCTATATAGATGTATGTTGTACATATCTTTCTTTGTAACTAAAGAACAAAATATATAGTGATAATAAGGGAGGACCTATTAGTAACCGAATTAAGTAGGATGCTATTTATTCCTATTGACATACTATTGTCATTGAGTTAAAACCTTCCACCTCCTTCAAAAGCCACATTGTCTATTACTAAAATAAGTGAATTTCACAAATGCAGAAGAATTATGTCCTTAAATTTTTCAGTGATTCTGGGGGAAACTATATAATGTAGAATAAATCAAAAAAAATTTTATTTCAAAAATTTTCAGCAAGAGTAGTTGTTTCGTCAAAAAATACTGACATATTAATAGCTTAATAGAAACCTATGTGTTTTCCTAAATTAACAGTTAAGTATACAATTTGTTAATGGTACCAATTTATGAACTTGCTCATTGTTTTTCTCCTCCCCAAGCTCCAACCTCTCTATTTTTAGCTAATATATATGCACATATATATGTATATTTATTAAACATGTGCACACATCCAAAAAATATACCTGTGTCCATATGCATGTACAAAATTCATATAATATGCTTTAATAGATTAAACCTGCATTGAGACTTTTGATATAATTACATGAACATGGAACTTGGAAATAAACTTAATATAAGTAAATATCTAAAAAATAGCAGAAGATATTTATCTAACAGAGAGAGAGACATGATTTAGATGAAGCAAAACAATTGTATTTCAGACCTTTAAAGAACTTTATGATAAGAGAACTAGCTACTACAAAAACAGTATTTATTATATTTACTATACTATATATTTAATTTAGGTTATTTTATATACTATAAAGTAGATGTAAATCTAATGCAACATCATCATATGATAATATTACATATGTACTTATGTGAGTGTGTATATATATATATATATATATATATATATATATATATATATATAGTGATCACTTTGAGTCTTTCTAGCCTTCCAGTTCTCAACTTCTATTATCTGTGAATTCTAAGAACATGCTCATTAGCACATAATCTTGTCAGACTAAATCTAGAAAAAAGATTTGGCACTGAAAAACAAGGGAGAAGGGTGGAGAAAAAGTTGGAGACTTTGTCAAATAGGTCAATGTGTCAAATGATAAATATTACTGTGTAGTGTATTACTATTATTCATTCTTTTTAAAGCAAGTAGAATACTGGAATGCATAAACAGGAGTATAGCGTGTAGAACTTAAGCTAAATATGAATCAATGACTAATTCTATCTGCCCAATCAACCAGACAATAACTTTGCATTAAAGCTACCAAAGAAAGGTTCCTACTAGCCCTTAGGCAATTTTACAAGCAGACTTCATGGAACGGTTAAACATTTGCATGAAATGTAAGCTGAAACCTGAACTAGTAAAACTGATTTCCAAATGGCAGGTGTGTGAAAGCACCCCCTGCATTCCCTGGACAAAATGAAGACATTTGGAAAATAAACATTTTCCCCACTGTCACACTCTATCACATTGTGATGATGTGTGTGATACAGAATAAGGTATCATTTGGTATTTCACCAAATTTCTAAACCAAATCAGCTATATAGCAAATACATATAAATACACACACATACCCTCACTCCAAGAAGTATCATCAAAATTTAATATTAATCTTCAGAATAATAATCTAATAATTCCAGGAACTTTTGATTTGTGAATTCATCTCATTTGGTCGACCCACTGCCCCAGCCCATGCCTATCATTTTCTAAGCAAGATACCTCTGGTTCTTTCTTACCTGCAATCTGACTCTGTCCTTGTGGATTAAAAGGACTTGGTGTGGAGTTCAGGGAGGGCCGTGGGTTCTGAGTCGGGACACCTACTCTCATACCGGGATGAGGAATGCGCCCTAAATCACTGAGGCGTTCAGAGAACAAACTAGGTTTAGAGTCATCAAGCTTCTGTCTGTGCCCTGGAAACAGCAAATCATAAAAATAAAAGCATTATTAATATAGCTGAACAATTCACCATATCAAATGTATGTGTGTATATATAAATATGAATGTTTAAGAACTACTAATAATTGTACTTTAGATTTGTTTGATTATATAAGGCCTCTAATCTAAAATTAGTTTAATAAGCATTATGCCAAATATCTATAGATGAAGAAAATCATCTTCATAAAGGGAAACTGATTTCCCTAAATCACAGTGTATTTACAATAGAAATGATAACAAGGTTACCACCTTCTTGTTCAAGTATTCTATGAATGAGACCACACTCTCCCCTCACTGAAATGTCCAGAAATAAGATTTGTGAGCATTACGGTTCCCCCAAAACTGATTTTGTCTGTCTTTTCTTGTTGTAGCTTATAGAAGAGAGGAAATGAAATTGAGATCCCAGAGGTCCTCTGTATGTGAAAAACTATCCACAGGAGAGAAAAGAATGGCATTAAAGAGACCAGGACAGCATGGTAGTGACCACAATATCAAAGAACAATTTTTCAAGAGAAAGATTTCATTCTTATTTTTATGTTACCTTTCCTGTCACCACTAGAAATCTTTTTCCAAAAAAACTGAAACACAAAACTGGAGCCCTCTAAGAGGAAAAAATAGACATTTCATCAGACCATGAATTTAGAGAGTGAAGGGACCTTAAAATTCATAAAAATGCAACATTTTCATTCTACAGATGAGGAAACAGAGACCCAGAGGGGTTAAATGATTTGCCCAAAACCGCAGAAAGTCAGTGGTAGAGTGAGGACTTAAGTCCAGGTAATCTGGCTATATGTATAGTGTTCTTTCCATTATATCATCAATCAAGGAACTCTGAAGGCCTCAAGAGGAATCTACACTCTCTGATGTGATTCAGGTTAAAATCAGGTGGTTTCTTACAAGATATGTGAAAAGGGCTACTTGAGGGGGGGGGGATTTCTTTAAATCCCTGCTAAAAAAATCAACTTTCTACTAGATTTTTCTCAATTCTCCTTAATGCTAGAGCCTTTCCTCTCTATGTATTATCTCTAATTTATCCTTTATATATCATGCATATACATGGTTATTTGCATGTGGTCTCCAACATTAGACTGTGAACTCCTTAAAAGTAGGGAATGTGTTTTTTGCCTTTCTTTGTATCCACAGTGCTCAGCACAGTGCCTGGGACATCTAGGTGATAAATCTTGACAGATCTAGGGGAAAATAGTAGCAAATTACTGTGGATAGTGTATGTAGAGGAGGAACAGAAAAAGAGAGAGAGATGGAAAGAGACAGAGAGACAGAGAGAGAGAGGAGGGAGGGAGAAAGAAAGTCGCCTCTACTAGTCTTTCTAAGCTGTTTAAAATCCAAGAGAATTTTGGTGGCATATAAAATTAACACGTCCCTGTGTTACCAAATCTGAAAAAGAACAGAGATCAGGATGGGCTTTGGACAACTGAAGTACAGAAAAACAGCAAAGAGTCCTACTACTAAGCCACAAACTAAATATGAGTCTATATGGCGCTGTTGTTTAAAAAACAAGTTGGATGTTTGGATATATAAATAGAAGTATGTCATGCAATCCTCCCACAGGACTCTGCACTGGGGAGACCTGTACTAGGAAATAATGTCCAGTCCAAACTGGACTGGGGCCCTGACAATGTTTTTAGTAAAATATGAAGAATTTGAAAAGGGTTCAAAAGAGAGCAACCAGATGGATTAAAGGATTACAAATTTATTCTATGAAAGAAAGCTAAAGAAGTTTAGATAATTTGCCTTAAGGAAAGGAAGTTTTGTTAAACGGGGGATTAATTTGCCTTTAGGCACAGACGGAAATATTGTCCAGGAGATGGTAGTTAGCAGTAACTGCATTCCACTGACACTGAGCACAGCACGAGAGAGATGGCCGAGACCCTATTAAGACAGAGTTAAATTGAACATTTGAATTTCCCAACTATAAGTTGTCTCCAGAAGACAAATTCCTCATTTTATTTGCCCCAAAATGTCTTTTCCTGTCTCCTTATTCATTGACTACACAGCCCAAAGAAAACAGACAGGAAGCCAAGACACAGTAACATGAGTGTAGCTGTCTCCACAGTCAAGCTTGTTCCAACGAGGTCCATTAGCTGAAATGTGCCCCGCCACCCACTTCCTGTCAGTACAAGCTTGAAACGTCTGGTACAGCACCGGGATTGAACCTGAAAGAATTAAGGATCCAGGGAGAGTCTCATTCAAACAGGATAAGAGTTTTTTCCTGATTTGTCTTATCCCTTTCTCCAACTTATATAGACATCTCAACCCCCAAAAGGAATGTCAAGAAGCTACCTAGGATCAATTATTTGCCTTTTTTTGCTTCATTTCATAAATAAAGACACCTCAGGCTCCAAGAGGTTATATGATTTGTTCAAGGTTAGGACGAATTCTGGTGCAGTTCTTCTTCTATTATGCCTTTTGAATTTGGGTGCCTTACCTCCTACCAGTTTTCTCTCATATCCTTCCAGAAACCATTTACGACAATACTACAGAAATAGTTACTCTTAAGCCCTGGGTATACTGAGTATGCAAGACAAATTTTTATTGCACAGAAAAGCTATAACAAGTATATGTTATAGAATAAAATGACCCCAAGGAGCTACTAGAGAAGGGAAAGGGTCCTGTATGTGCCAAAATGTTTGTGGCAGCCCTTTTCATAGTGGCTAGAAACTGGAAGATGAATGGATGTCCATCAATTGGAGAATGGTTGGGTAAACTATGGTATATGAATGTTATGGAATATTATTGTTCTATAAGAAATGACCAACAGGAGAAATACAGAGAGGCCTGGAGAGACTTACAACAACTGATGCTGAGTGAAACGAGCAGAACCAGAAGATCATTATACACTTCAACAATGATACTGTACGAGGATGTATGCTGATGGAAGTGGATTTCTTCAACATAGAGAAGAGCTAATCCAATTCCAATTGATTAATGATGGAAAGAACCAGCTACATCCAGAAAAGGAACACTGGGAAATGAGTGTAAACTGTTATTTTTACCTTCTGAATCCAATTCTTCCTGTGCAACAAAAAATTCGGTTCTACACACATATATTGTATCTAAATTATACTATAATATATTTAACATATATAAGACTGCTTGCCATCTGGGGGAGGGGGTTGGGGGAGGAAGGGAAAAAATCTGAATAGAAGTAAGTGCAAGGGATAATGTTGTAAAAAATTACCCATGCATATGTACTGTCAAAAAATGTTATAATTATAAGATAAAATAAAAAATTAAAAAAAAAAAAAAAGAATAAAATGCATCTTTATTTTTCCTAAAATGAAGGTCTTCTCTTATAATTGAGTTGACCAAGGGCCTTCAAAAATCCTTTGCCAAAATGTCTTGTTGGACCCATATGTATTGTTGAATCATTATAACACTGTCATAGCATTATGTTGGGTTATTTTTTTTTTTTAGTTCAGAGGCTATATTTTATTTATCTTTGAATTTCCCTTAGTTCCTAGGATGATATATTACATATAGCAGATATGTAATAAATAGTTCTTAAATACTTATGTTCCTCCAAAGTTATTGATAAGATGTTGACACAACTTAAGGACTATAACACATGAACAACAAGAAAAAAAAGCTTGCAGGTGCTTTTCAGGAATTAGTATATTTGGGGAATAATTTAAGGGAAAATTCCTACTCAATTGTAAATCCCATGAAAGATAGGGACTCATTTTTTGTATGAAAAAATAGGTTTATTACAGAGAAATAATATGCACATGAAACCCCTAAAGTTCACAATTCATACAGAGGTAAAGAAAAATTCACAAACAGGAGAAAACACAAATCTCTACTCAAACGTGGCACAGGAGGGAAAAAGATGGAGTAAAGATGGGAGAAGCAAGGAGTATGGAGGGTAGGGACTCTTGATTTAATTATCTTTGTAATCTCCAGTAGTATCTAGAACAGTGTAAAAAGTACATGTGACAATTTAATAAAGGCCAAAGTGAAATTTAGAGGCAGAGGGAAAAAATGTTGAGATCTCAGAGTCTCTTTTTTGTCTTGTGACTTTCTGTGAAAAATAAAGCCATGAATTTATGAGAAGCATAATAAACTTTGTCTTTGTTTTCTATAGCTATTTCATTGGTTTATGCTGATAGCTTGGTAAGTGGTGAATTCAATGCACTGGTCTGGAAACATATTGATGTTTTCTTTTAACCTAACACTGCAGGGAACAGTACAAGAAAGACTGAAGGACTGGGCGAGGCACAATGGAAATTTTGAGAACAGGTGAAATGTTAAAAACCTAAAAGATCTTCTAGAAATTATTTTTCCAGGCTTTGTTACCAAATCTTTCCGGACACACTGAGCAGCTGCAGGAACATACATTTCTTTTTTTAGAGACCAGAAAAAATAAAAATAAAAAACAAGCAGCCTGTCCCCTTCCTAACCCTGTATAATTGTGTTACATTGAGGAGCCAAAGCAGGATAGGTGCCTCATCTTTCATCCATGACAAAACAAAACCTCTAAGACCAAACCACATTAGAGTAACACTTGAGTGATGAGCCAGGAGGATAAGATGTTCTTATGTCTTGGGCAGCCAACAAGCTTCCCTGGAGAACTGGAACCAAGACTACAAAAGGCCAATTTACTTGAATCTTTGTGCACTTTACCATGCAAGGAGACCTAAAGAACGTGTTCAGACACTAAAAAGAGAATAAATTCCAAACAGAAGTGAAAGAAGAAGAGAAAAAAATCTGCTATATAGTTGAAGTTCTTAATATCCAAATTGTCTTTCATCTTAATATTGAAATCCATCTTGAAAAAAAATTTCCTACTTCTTAAGAATGGATAAAAGTTATCATTTTATCTCAAACTTTCTATTATCATTTTCAAACCTTGCTTTCTTCCTCCTCCCCCTTACTTCAGTGTTTTTGGGAAAAGAAAATTCTCTTTATAGACAGGCCCATTTGGGAACACAAGTGCTTCCTAGTAAAAAAAAATAATACTAGTGAAATTCTGCTAATCCAAAAATTCCCCTGAGTTCTAAAGTAAAATTTGTTTATAGTAATACTTGAATATTATGCAATCCATTTAAAGCCATACAGAGATCTGATCCCCAGTTTCTGACCCCCAAATCAGTGCTCCCTCCACTGAGCCATCTTACAATCCGTGGTTCATGAAGCTCCTGCAACTTGAACCATATGGCTTCTGTAGTTCATGGTTCATTGGTTCCTGACAGAGCAGCGTTAAGTCCTATTGGATGAAATAATGTTCAATAGCACATTTAAAATAAGGGATAACTGGCCTGGGGGAGATTGAGAGTTTGAAGAAAAAATTTTTCCCCTCAAACGCTAAATATGTTTGACTGAATGGACTTTTGTTACTTGCCAGGCCCAAAAGAATAAAGCGTTATCAAAAGGTCACTGCAGTCACACATTCACAAGGAGGACAGCACAGGCTTCTAGTTTCTAAGTAGCTGTTAAGTCTGTTTAAGGACACTGAGCATTTGGTCAATTATTATCTTCCCAGCCCAGCTCTTTTCTTTATTCCTAAAGCAACTCTGAGAACTAAAGATTTTTAAAATAGTCAGGCTACAGGAGAGAACAGTACAAGTTGCTAGTCAGTCTTCTTTATGCTCTTAAGGCCTGGAATCTAATTTTAATATATATATTTATTATCGATACAATAATGCCAGTAATAGTTGAACAAGGAATCCAAACAATCCAACTCAATTTAATCCACCAAGCATGTATGAAGGGCCTACTATGTGCAAGTATTCAGTGCTGGAGATGCAAACACAATTTAAAGCCATTTTTGTATTCACGAAGTTGCACTTTTCTAAGGAATACAAACAGAAGAGAAGTATGTATGAAATTATTGGAAGAGTAAGAAAGCTAACACTTAGGGCAGTAGCTCTTAAGCTGGAATCTGTGAAATATATACAAATATATACACAGATATATATATATATACACACACACACACACACACACACACACATATATATGTATGTGTATATATAGATATAGATATAGATATACATATATCACACGTATGTATGTCTATTGCTTTCTTGTGATAAAATTACCACCGGATTATAAAAAAAGTAGCAGCTATACTATATAAGACAAAGGTTCTTAATCTGGGATCTGTGAAACACATACATATATATACATATACAGACACACATATGTATGCCTATTGCCTTCTTGTAATAAAATTACTTCAGGATCATAAAAGAGCAGCATGTGTATGAACACAAAATATATACATGCATGTATATGTATATATGCATATATTTAATTGAATATAAAAACATATAATATATAAAATTGCATTTCAATATAATCTGTTTCCTTTGTTTTCTGTATTTAGAAATATTATTTTGAGAAGGGGTCCATATGGTTTACCAGAGTCAAAGGGGTCTGTGACACAAAAAAAATTTAGACTTTTTCTAGTCCAGGATCCCTAGATCAGATTTATAGGAAAATCACATAAGCTAAGCTAAGGATGGGTTCTAAGGGACAGAAGTGAGGAAGGAGTGCATCAAGAAGAACTAGATGCCTTGACTAGCATTATAAACACATTGGGTCAATACATGAGGGTCTTAGCCATCTATCTTAGGGCCTTGGTGGGCCTCTTTACAATTGCAAAGAAAAAAATATAGAAAGGAAATTTTAGCCATGGCTTCTCAAACTATATTTATAAGAAACTGAAAGCAAGCCATCTTTCCTAAAGTATACTCAGTGGAATTCTCAGCTCACCCTGGTACAAGAGGATTCCATTGTGTTGATTTTAAAGGCATTGTCATTCAAGAAAATTTCTTTTTACACTAGTTTTAATATACAACACCCTATGTTGCTACTCTTTTATAATCTGAAGTAAATTTTTATCACAAGAAGGCAATTCCATAAAAATCGAATTCATGAACAAAAATATCTTAATTAGGAAAACAAACCATTAACTGATCTTATTGGCAAAAACAAGATAATAAAATTCAATTCAGTATTCATTAATTCTGGACTATGTGTGAGGTTCCTCCCTAGAGACAAAGGACAGATGCAAAAAGTGGACAAAGCTTTGACCCTGCTCTCAAGGGGCTTACAATCTAATTTGGAAAAAAGGAAAAAAATAATGTTGATGACGTCTGAGGAGAGAGAAGGGAAGAGGAGATAAACAAAGACCAATGAGGGAGGGGAAGGAGAGGGAAGGAGGAAAAGAGAGCGGAGAGAGACAGACAGACACAGGCACAGAGACAGAGAGAGGAGAGAGACAAAGAGAGAGACAGAGAGAGATACAGTGACAGAGACAAAGAGAAATATATATATATATATATACACAGAGAGAGGGGGGGGGGCAATGATTTAATCTAGGCAATATAAGGAAAAATCTGAGCAAAAGACAATCACTTTCCTCTGGAAAGTTCAAGGAGCATCAGTTCAAGGTTCTTGCAAGACAGGTTGGTGTTCGATGATTCAGGAACGGCATCATTCTTCCAATCTCTTGACATTTCCTGTTTTAAAACCTCGCCTTGCCTCCATGAGACCCAAGCCACGCCAGACACAAGGCGGTCTGTGTTCTGACCCCTTTCCCTCCCTTTCTCTTGTGTTCTCTGTAAGTCTAGGCCTTGGCAGCCAGGGAGCACCCCCCCCCCCGCAGGCCAAGCCTTCAGCTTGCCCCTCAAGAAGCAGCTGTAACCTGAAGATATCAACACGTTTCACACTCCCAATCTACTGCCAGTACAACTGTCTGAGGACAAACTACGGTGCAAAAGCACATAGATATCCGAGTCAGTCCACTGCAAATTTTCGTTTAGTTGGTAACGTGAGTACCGAAGAACTTGTATCAGAGCTACAATTTACAGTGTGAAGGTACAAGTGAATAAATATATACCACTCCAAAGTGAATCTGAAGAAAAGGATAAGCTAGCAGAGCACAGTGAAATACTTTGCAAACTTCTCAGCATTCACAGAGCCTAAAACTGATTATAAAGACTTTTTGAATGAACAGGGCTAGACTTGTTGAGAGGACATGTTTGGGGTCCTAGCACTTCCATTTAATAGCTGTGAGACTATGAGCAAAGCACTTATTTACCCTGTAGTTATAATTGCCTCATTTGTAATGTGGGTAGTTAGTCTTCCCAGCTCCTAGATCTAGATCAAAGATCTGCATTCTGCACATGTGTGTATATATGTATGTACACATACACACATATCTATATGCATATTTATGCATGTGTTAAAGATAGGGGAAGGAATGACTGGTTTTAATCTATACCAAACATACTTTCAAGGCAGGATATGTTTTAGTATATCTTAAGGGAATTCCTTTTTTTGTTGTTGATTTGAGGCAAGAATTTGACAGTCCAGAATATATACAGAAAAACTGTTTAGAGCAAGACATGAGTAGTTCAGAGCCAAAAATGTTAGAGGAGCATAAGCATTTGGGTTTCTACTCTAAAATTCTGACACTGTTCTGTACATTCCTAGAAATGTACCATGCCCTTTAGGAGAGAGAGAAGGGATACTACTGCAAAGGGGAGAAGTGAAACCCCTCATCTGTTTAAGCTCTACTGTGGACATTCTAGCAATGTTTGAGTGAAGGTCTGGAAATTACAGACCTATAAATCCAGCTTCCAAAACTGAGAAATACGCAGGGTCGGAGGCAGTCTTCAAATAAAAATGTTTTCAAACATTTTTAGAAGAGAAAAAAAGTACTGATAAAAGAAAGTGGCATATTATCTGGTACAAATAATTTTGTTCATGAACCGAAAAAAAATTTAAAGGCCTCTGACCATTTAAAAATTATTTTGGAGGGAGTTATCCTAATGTGGTTTTTATGGATACATATAGTAAATCTGCCTGCTACTTCCAAAAAGATATTTAATCATGTTTTTTAAATATTGTGGTGGATAAGAAAACATAATCATGGCAAATAATAGTGAAAAACCAAAAATAAAAGTAAAACTTTATCTTTGGAAACTGTCTCATCTTTTCATCTTTTTTCAACCTTCAGTATATATCTACATAGATTAAACATAGACTGTAAACTTCTTGAGATCAGGAACAAGGTTTAATTTATCTCTGAGGTTCTTATACCCAGTACACTGTCTTGAACTGTTCCAATGAAATTTTATTGAATTAGTTGACTAGCTAAGCAAGAGTTTTGTTTTTGTTTTTACAACATTACAACATTTACAGTAAAAGTCACATTATCTTAGCTCATGGGAGAACTTGCTATTTTTCCTACTTTGTCCATTGAAAGATGAACTGTTTTCTCCAAAAAAAATGTCATTAGAAAACAATTTCCCACTGTGAGATTGATAAGTCTGCAATTTTCACTGGGAAAAGTTGCTGACTCACAATTCTCCTTTGGAGTATAATGCTTAGTTTAAAACAAAATCTATTTCTGGAGAAGGTCAACAAAAATGGACTCAGAAACTCTCATCATTTTTCTAGATCGTAAGACCTTTGATTGTTTGGCAGCCAGAAGACATACTAAGTAATTAGCTTAATTGACACCAAAAAGACAGAGCCCTCCATTAGTCTGAAGAGCTCAGATACAGTAGGAGATGAAAAAAGGATAACTCTAGATTTATCTTATTTTTTGCTCTAGAAAGACCCACAGGAATATAAATCAATTTCCAACCATGAACAGTAGCAAGTTGCCTCTTCTTAAGCAACATTCCAAAAGGAGTCCTATTAATAAAAGTATTGATTTCTGAACATTGAAGAGAAAGAGACAGAGAATAATAGAGACAAAGACTACAAATCTTCAAAAGTCCATCTTCAAAAATTGATTTAGCTATCAAGCACGTGAGCCTCAAAGTTCATCAAGAAAGGGGAGGAGAAACAATTTTCACCCAAGAGAGCAGGTTTGGAGATTTTCCAGTCTCTTGGGTAAATATGTAATTATGGGAAGAAAAATATAATCTTACTCAAGAGACATAATTACATAATTAGGCCAAGAACTCTGTAGAAAAACTTAAAGAAAAATCATGTGGCTGAGTACTACATTTATTCAATAGCCCCTTCTAATAATTTCTTTGGAATTTTTTTTAATTACTGGGGTTTTTTCCACATAATATGTTATTTTATATTAGTGACTGAGGAATTCATTATCCCCAAATCACCAGTATATTACCTGTTACATATATTGGTAACAAGAGACTAAAGACCCCAAGACTTTTAGCAGTAAGTGACTAGAAAACCAGCAACAAATAAATAACTACAGATAAGTTATATATACCCATATATGTACATATAAAATATAAATGTAGGAACTGAAAAACTTTCATCTGTCTGTAACTAGAAACAAGTTCCATGAATTTTAGCCCTAGAATAGGAGAAGGAACAACAGGCCTATTCACATCTGGGGCTGACAACTTCCATGTCAGATTTTAGGCTGTGTCAAATCGTAAACATCTAAGAAGAAAACTTCTGGAAAAAAGGACAGGGTTATTAAGCCATGCCAGTATCAGTCACGCCTCAGGAACAACATTCTGATGATCAGATGCTTGGTTATATGTACTTTTCCTGAATTAAGTGATTCAAAAACTTGTTTTGTTGCACTTTAAAAGAAAGGAAATACTTACGGGAATTGAGAAGAATAGAAGAACAGAAGAAAATAGTGGAAAGAGAAAAAGCAGGGGTATAACAAGCAATTTGTAGGCTCAGGAGAAAATGAATTAAATGCCAGCTGCCCGGATGAATAGATCTAGCACACATTTTTTTTTTCACTTTAGCATTCTTTACCCAGGATTGTACTTCTCCAACTATAGAATGTTCTTATGCCTTCTATCTAACCTGGTACCAGAGTGTGGGTCATTATATTTTTCTTCCAACTGCTCCCAAATTCAATGTGTCTGCTCAAGGTTAAACTCCTATCCAGGATGGTATCTTTCCACCTCCCTAGAATTACTTTATTAAAATGCTTTCAAAACTAAAAAAGACTTTTCAGTTTTTCAGCCTAAAATTTTTTTTAGAATTTTTAAAAATTCTTAATTTTAAATTTTTAAAATTCTCAAATTTTTTTTTGGTCTTAGGACCTCCACTAGACTCTTCAAAATTAAAGAAGTTTGTAAAAAAAAATTTTTTTTGTTTATGCAGATTAAAGCTATTGCATTTGCCATTAGAAATCAACACTAAAAATATTTATTAATTTAAAATAGCAAAAAATGTGTTTAAACATTTTTATGAAAAATAAACCATATTCCCCAAACAAAAAATAGTGAGAAATGGAATTGTTTTACATATTTTTGCAAGTCTCTTTAACATCTAGCATAATAGAAGACAGCTGGATTCTCATATCTGCTTCTGCATTCAGTCTCTTGTGATATGTTCTTTTGGTCGAAGTATATGAAGAAAATCTATTCTCACAAAGATAGATTGTTAGAAAAAGAAGAAGTATTTTTATAAGCAAATAGTGTCCAGTATTATAAAAAGAGGGATTTTTTTATCTCAAGGATCCCCAAAATGTTTCAGGGACCCCTTGAGGATCTCAGACCACACCTGGACCACCACTGATCTAATCCAACCAAGGTAAAACTAGCAGAAAAACCAAGATTTCCTAACTCCCAGTCCAATCTTCTTTCCGCTATACCAAACTGCATGAGAGAAAAAGAATTGTCCCCCAATAAAAGTTGAAGAAAAGAAAAAAGTGGAAATTTAATTTATAACTCTTATTACATCCAGTCAGTACCATTTACTTTGATCATCTCCCAATTCACTCTCAGAATCATGGAATTTCAGAGTTGGAAGGAAACCCAGAGTCATCTGGTCCAACCTGTATCTGAACAGGAAACCCCTCCACAATATTCCCAGCATAGGGTGATCCAACTTTTGTTTGGAAACCTTTCCTTTTTTTTGGGGGGGGGTGCACCGTTCTCTGCCTCTGGGACCAATCTTACTCTCCTTTTGTCTTACTCTAACGTTAGTAAGATTTTCTTTATGTTAAACCTAAATTTAGTTCTACAACTTTCATTAGCTGCCTTTAGTATGCTCTGGGGACCAACCAGACAGTCTAATCAACGTGAATGACTCTATCTCTCTGAGATCTCATCTCTCTCCCACTTCAATCCCAATCTCATCACGTCCTTCACCTTCATGTCCATTCCCAGTTCATTCACCTGATCTGATCTTGGCTATCCCCTTTCAGATGAGTGTACTCTAATTTATCAGTACTAATAAGGCAAGTTAATTCTGGAGTCAGGAAGTCCTGAGTTCAAATCCTGCCTCATCTACTTAATAGCACCTATTTCCTAAAGTTGATGGGAAGATCAAATAAAACAATATTTGCCTGCCAAATAGTAGGCACATAAATGTGTATTCACTTTTTCTTTACTCCCTAAACCTTATACTCAGAATTAATTGCAATACTTTAGATATGTTGTGACCTAGAACACATCATCTCCCTAGTCCTGACTTCCAGGCCTTTTTTTAATTGCAACTAAGATCACATTAGCTTTGTCTGGTTCCAATCAATGAAGACACATATTGCAAATAGGCTAAAAAGGTTCCTGTCATCTCCCCTCTCACCCATTCCCTCAAGTTCTATATCAAACTAAGAAATCTCTTTCTCTACTTTCTATTCCCAAACATTTTGGTACAACCTTAAATAATAATTGTGTGAAACATAAAGAGAAGGAAAAAACAAAGCAAAACAAATGGTAACTTTTATTCACCTTTATTTTTCAAGAAGAAATATAAAGCATCACTGTGCATTTCCCAGTAATCCAGCTAAACAGAGCTGGCAGTAACTCCCCATCAAAGATTCTAAAGACAATTAATGCTGTCCTGAAGATGCTAGATCTCTACCTTAATTCCCTCAGCATGCAATCTATGCTCTCTGCTCCTTTTTTCTCAGTATGGCCACATATACATGTGTAGGTGCTTTAGTAAAGAGAAAATACTTTAGGGAGGCACCTGAAACTTACCCAAAAAAACCCCAAACAAACCCTTTCTGGCACTTCCAGCAAGGGCATTACCTTTTCCATTTGGCTGTCGCTTGAAACAAGAAGAAGAAAAATTTTAAAGATAATGAGCAGGGAAAGAGCCAGTCGGCTCCCAAAGCTTGGTCTTACAGCCCTGAATAGCAGGAAAGATCATCGAGAAAGGAAAAAGAAAAAGAAAGCAAAATGGGGGTTGGAAGAGTATGGGGGGAGCCTTTCTTGCTTAAACTGGACCCAGTCCAGCTGGCAAGAGGAGATGGTTTTCTTAACGCTTGCGAAACCTGATTACTTTAAAGGAATGAAGAGAAGGAGATGTAAACACAACCATTAAAACAGATTTAAGGTACTTAGTTTTAATCTAGTCTAAGACCTCTCCAATTGTATGCTGCTTTGCAATTCTCGGTGAGCTAGACATCAATGAGGTGCGTTTTGGTTTCTTCTAACTGAGGAATATTATCAGCTGAGGGCTGTGGTTGCCATCTAAGTTTAAGGCTGGGAAGAAAAAGAAGTTTTAGCAATAATGGATGGGTGTCTGTTGTATCAGAAGTTAGTTTCCTACATTAAAGAACTATTGTGTTTATATCTACACAATAGGTCTTAGATTGTTTAAACACGATTAAACAAGAGATGTTTCTGAACTCCCCCTTCCCCCATTAAAATTCAGATGGCCAAAGAGCTGAAAAATGTTGTTGACAATTAAAAAAAAAAAAGAAAAAAAAAGAGGTGGGGAGGGGGAGGGTCAGTTTGATCTAAGCCAGCAAAGGTAACATGATATAAACGCCAAAAGAAAACAGTTTTTACAAGTTAAATTCAAAGGATTATCTCATATATCAGCACCCTTTCCCCCTACGTTTATCCACCTATCCACCCTTCCTTAATGCTGTTGCACAATTTACTACAGTCTTGATAGACAGATAATTGCTTTATCCACCCATGTGTAATAAATGGAGTCTATTGTGTTAATCCTGGTATTCTTATCTTCTGTGAACTCAGAATAAGGAACTGAAAAGCCTACCCCCTTCATTCCACAACTACTGGAGTTTACTCGTTTTCAGCTCTGCTAAAGTGTTCTTACATTCCACTCTGTCTCTTAAGGTGCCAAGTATTTTGAGTAGTATCAAGTTATTGTTATATAAAAGGGCACCTAAAAATAATGTTAAGTGGAGCTGGAAGACAGCATGTCCCACCCTTTTTTCAAATCACAGGCAGAGTGGAAAAGAGGATTTTATGCTCAAGCAAAATACAACAGAACAGACAGAGTGTCCAAACTGGATTTCTCCCCAAACTGAGTAGAAGTTATCATTATTCCCGAGAGGTAAGAAACACCACAGAGTTACGAGCCCAGTGCCACTTTCTTAAATGAAAAACCTGCAAATGATTTTCCTCCCCTCTCTTCCCCTCTTTCCAAATGTCAAAAGCAGGTGTTAGCCTTTAAAAGTTTTATAGATTCCTGGCCACAAGCTTCATCCTGAAGCATCTAATCAGTAATGACAATTTGACAGATGCTTCTTTTTCTTCTTTCCGAAAAGTATAATGAATTGGTGATTTCCCTAGATATGTAACATACTGAGTCCGGTGGAAGGGGCGAAAAGGTAACCAGACACTATTAACGTTTCTTTATAAGCTTTCTCCTACTGCAGGAGCTTTTGAGAATTCTTCCCCAATGATGAACCCAAAATACTCATCAGTCTTATGTGTATTTCAAAGAGCACCTCTAACCCATGGGGGAGCAGAAGAGGAGGGAAGAGAAAATCCTTTTGGAGGGCAGTAGGGTGAAGTGCAAAGAGAACTGGATTTGGAGACATCCTAAGTTTGAGGATCTAGTATTCAGAAATACTCTGCTACTTGATACCTGTTTGAATTTGAACTAGTTATCTAACTTCTCTAAGTCTTGGTTTTCTCATTTTTAAGTTACAGCAATTAGACTAAATGACTTTTAAGGTTCCTTCCAACTTTAGGATACCAGTTCTATTTTAATGAAGTTCTATTGTCTTCTGGCTTAAATCGATGCTATAGTGTCTCAGTGTGAAGGCAAAGAAATGCTGCAGCCTGACAATATGTCACAACTACTGGAAGGATGTCATCTTCCTGGGTAGCCCTTGTTACTGTTCAAAGTAAATCCTCATTTTCCTGTAATCTGATTTCTTTTTAATATAAAAATCAAAAGTCAGTTTTTTGAAACTGACTTTTTTACCTGAAAGATTGAGAAATATAGGGAAAAGAGGGAACAATTATGATTCATAACAGCAAGTAAAAGCAAGTTAAACTTCAAATGCACAAATGGGCATCCCTAAATTTGGTCATTGATTCACACTTAAAAGCTGCAGAGGGAATATGGTGCAAGTGACATTCTCTTATTTAAAAAAAAAAAAAAACAATGAAAAGAGCCCTGGATTTGTAGTCTATGCAAACTCAATCCATTAGTTCTGTGCAAATCGGTTAATTTCTCTGGGGCTCAGTTTTCCTCATCTGTATAAAATGAGAGGGCTGCATAAGATGATCTCTAAGATTTCTTCTACCTCTAAATCCTATATAATCCAATGAAGGAGAATTCAATGTCTGACCTTGTTGAGACATGAATTACTCTGGCTATGTTTTAGCCCTGAGATTAAAACATATAATGCATTTAGCAGATGTGTGGTTTTTGACGAGTCTATCTAAGGGAATTAAGTGTTTACCAGCATAAATTGCCTATCCTTTCTTATTGGCTTTCCCCTTGGTGAGATGGCATAGAAGGATTTTTTTATTCTTTCCAGAAAAAAAGGATCTTTCCAGAGCCATCTTCCCTCTCTAATTCAAGCATGTCCACCGTCCACGCATATATGAGATGAGATGATATTCCATTAGATTTCATTAGATTGTGAGCTTCTTTGGAGTAGAAACTATCTTCTCCTTTTTATATCCCCAATGAGTTACACAATGCCTGGCACACAGTAGGCACTTAAATGTTTGTTGATTAGCTAACTGGAATTTTGCAGAATTCTAAACTGAGTCAGAAGACCTGAGTTCTTGCCATGACTGTCATGGCTTTGAACCAAATACTGCTCCTATCTTTTCCCTGATACAAGACAGATTTTTCTTTGCTAAAGAGTCACTATCACCTTAAGAAAGGTACTGGATATGAAGCTAGAAGATCTGAATTTGAATCCTTACTCTACAACTTACTGAGGTTGTATTACTTACACTTGATTCACTTAATCTATGAGGGCCTCAGTTTCCTCATCTGTAGTTAAATCAGTAAACATTTAATTTTTTTTATTAATTTTATAATTATAACATTTTGACAGTACATATGCATAATTTTTACATTATCAGTAAGCATTTAATCAATAAGTGATACTATGTATCACTGTTTCACTATTAAGTGACACTATATGTCACTGAGAGTGCTTTCAAATGAAGGTGTTCTAACATTTGATTTCTTTCTTTTTTTTTTTTTTTAAATTATAACTCTTTATTGGCAACATATGCATGGGTAATTTTTTTGCAACATTGTCCCTTGCACTCACTTCTGTTCCGATTTTTCCCTTCCCTCCTCCACTCCCTCACCTAGATGGCAGGCAGTCTCATACATGTTAATTATAACATTTGATTTCTCATGATCTTTCAACTCCAGCTTTGTAAGTGAAAAAGATATTGGATTGGGAGTCAAAGAACTCACAAGTAAATCTTAATTTACTGCATGACTCTAAATCCTCATCTACAAAATGACAAGGTTGGTCTAGGTTACTTCCAAGGTCCCTTTCAACTCTAAATTTGTGCTCTTTATGAGCTATGAATCTAAATGACGAAATGTCATTGCTCCCAACTTGTATGCTCAACTTAAGAGGCCATGACTCAAACAGCATCAGAGATGAAGGAGAAGCAGCAGAAGGGGTTAGGATGACAATAAAGAGCCTGAAGTGAACATCTATCATCATTCACTCCAGCAGGCTTTCTATACAAAGACTCCCCTGGGGGATCCCTGAATCCACATGGTCACAATATGTGCTTAGCTGCCCCCTGTCCTCCCCTTCTAAATGAAACAGAAAAGGACCACAAAGTTCAATGAAATCAATCTTTCTTCTCCTGTACGCTTTCCTGTCCCTTTCTATACCCTCTGTCAATATGGCTTACCAGGAGGTAAGCAAACTTGAACAATGTATATAGGATGAAGGAGGGGAAAAGAAAATATGTCTGTAGAGGAGTAAGTTGGGGGTGAATAGGAGGATAAGGACAAAAGATTAGCAAAGACTCAATGCAAGTAGCATGAGTGAAATAATTTACAAGGCTGCAAGGTGAACTGCTAATGACAAAGGATCATAGATTTAGAGTTTGGAGAGACCTGAAGGTCACTAAGTACAGCCTGTTCACTTTACAAATAAGGAAACTGGAGTCCAGATGGTGAAAATGACTTGTCTAAAGTTCTACAGATAATATAAGGGAAAGGATGAGAACCCAGGGTCATCTGATTGCAATTCCTATATTCTGTCCTTGACCTAGTTAGAGGGAAGTAAACTATACAAATAATCAGTTTCCTTTTTTTCCCTTCAAGCATCATCAATATGAATGGACAGTGGTACCTGGATATAGTAGCCCCTCAAAAAAGTGAGTGCAATATTAGGCTGTGGAGATTTAATGTCCCAAATGAGGGACAAGACAGTCCCAGTTATATCACATATGGAACATTATTGAATAGTGTTCATTTCTGGAGACCATATTTCAGCAAGGACATTGATGAACTAGAAATCATTGAAGGTTAAGCAACTGGGACGGTATGGAGATTGGAGATCATGCTATTGAAGAATCAGCTAGAAGAAATGAAGATGTTTAGCCTGAAAATTAGAAGACTTGGAGGTGTGGGGGAGCAGGACTGAGGAGCATGATACTATTTTCAAAAGCTTCATGAGATGTCACATGGAAAAAACTTATTCTGTTTGGCCCTAGATGGAAGAACTAGGACAGACAGTGGCTGAGAGGCAGATCAAAGGTCAGCAAAAGGAAGAGATGCTCCAAAATGCAACAGGTTGACCAGGAAATAGTGGATTCACTTCTAGGAGGTCTTCAAGTAGAAGCTAAATGATAACTCACTAGGGATGATAGGAAAAGGATTCTTGTTTGATCACATATTATATTCAATTGCCTCTAGTCCATTTCAACTCTGAAATATTATGATTCTTTGACATCTTTTCCTCTATGCTAAAGCTGAACTCCAGATCAGCTTAAATCTTCCATAGTTTGACATGACCAAAGAGTCCATCGATCTTTTTCTCTTTTAAAATAACTGAAGCTAAATAACAGGTCAAAAACTAGTAGCATCATATACTGGTCTGTTTGATTACAGTTTGAGATTTTCCATCCAGAATGATGATCTGGCAATAGATCTTCATGTTGTTTTTTAAGGGGTAACTGAATTCCCCAGCTATGTAAATGAGATCTATTGATCATCAGAAAGTGGTGAGCAATATCCAACACTTGCCTTTACCAAATGTTTATCTTTCACCAAATGTTTATGGTCACTCACTGGGAGTATCATAAAGGAGACTCCTGCTGTGTGTAGCAGAAGTGAAGGTGACTTCCCAAGATACAAACAGACAGAAAGATCAAGTGAAGTTGACAAATACTTATTAAGCACCCATTATTACATGCCAAAAACTGTGCTAAGCACTGGGAATATAAAAAAAGGCAAAACCAAAACACGTGTTTCTATTCTCAAGATCTCAATATCTAATGGGGAACATAACATGCAAACAACTTTGTATAAACAGGATATATGTGTGTGCACGTGTGTGTGTGTATGTGTGTGTGTGTGGGTGTGAGTTCGAATCCAGCCTCAGACATCTACTACTTGGGTAAGTCACTTAACTTCATTTGCCTCACATATTCATCTGTAAAATGTAAAATGAGCTGGAGAAGGAAATGATAAGCCACTCCATTATCTTTGCCAAGAAAACCCCAAAACAGAGCCATAAAGAGTAGGACATGACTCAAAACAACTGAACAATAATATACAGGATACACTGGGAATGGTTTCAGGAGATACTAGAGTAAGTAAGCTGAGAGGGCTTCATAGAAAAGATGGGACATTAGCTAAGACTCTTTAAGGAAACCAAGAAAGTTGGGTGATAGAGATGAGGAGGGAGAGAGTTCTTCTAGGCATGGAGGGCAGTGAATGAAAATGCAGTCAGGAGATGGTCTGTCCTGGGTTAGGAAAAGAAAGGAAACAAGCATTACTAGATCTAAGAGTAAGTGAAAAAAAAGGAAGGTAAAAGAAGATTAGAAAGATAGGGGCTAGTTTGTGAAGGGCTTTAGAAGTAAAAGAGAATTTTATATCTGATTTTAGAGGTCATAGGGAACCACTAGAATTCATTGAATACAAACAACAAAAACTTATGGTTTCCAAATAAAGACTTAATTTATGTTCTTAAGAAAAAGTTAAATTGAAACAGGAAGATATCTAAACAGTGGCAAGATGAGGGATACTACGAGAAGTGAAGTATTATAGAGACATAACTTTCTTCCTTAAATCCATCCACAAAATGAAATTTGCAAGCATCCAACAAAGGGAAGTCTTATCTTGAATTCCATTCTATCCAACATATACTATAGTAGGTGCTTAATAAACATTTGTTTGGAAATACTATTTCATTCTATAATACTTCTATTTCAAATATCCATCTATGGGGCTCAGACACTGAATTCCAATCTATATAATAGTTCACATTTACATCTTTAAGGTTTGCAAATTCTTTACATACATTATCTCATTTGATCTTCACAACAACTTTGTGAAACCTGTGCTATTATTACCCTTATTTAAAGCTGAGGGTTAAACTGAGGCTCATATGAATAAGATTAAGTGATTTGCCCTGGGTCACATCTTGTCTGGATCAATAATTACCAGAATCAGTAACTGTCTGAAGCAGGATTCAGGCATCATTCTTCAGTGCCTCACTATAGTGCTCTTTCATGGAAATATTTTCTATAATGCTCTCATACTGAATTCCATGCTAAAGCCCTTTTAATTTGAATTGCTATAGTGCTCTGAATTATGGGGTTCAATTTGGATCCCTTCTTTGCAAAATATATAAAAGCAAGCAATCTATATGTTTGAGCTCACAGCAATTTCAGCAGCAGCCATAACATCTATATCATATTCACCTATAACTGCAGATTTCACTGCAGGGTGCAGCAGAACAGAAATCTGCTATATTTATGTAGGAAACTTCAAGGTTATGAGTTGGGAAGTAAAAGGAAGAGTGACTAATTCCCAATATACCCTTTAAGTTCCTCTATCCTAAATTCAATGTACCCAGCTACCATATCCATGTAAAATTTAAGAGGGAACATAGTCCTTCCAACAAAGCACAGCCAGGGCCCAGACTCTTAAGGGAGGAGACCCATTTGGAATATTGTGATGCACATGTTGGCTCACCTGTGCTCCTCAGGAGGAAGCAAAACAGCCAAACTCCTCAGCCAGGCTGCTGCTGGCAGCCAAGGAACAATTCGATCTCTTTTGGTGTACACCTTGACAAAAGGGGCAATTCAGGAAAGAAACTGAGAAAGATTTTCTCTTGCACCAACATTCAGAAGGATTTCTTGTTATCTTTCTTTTGGATGTAAAAAGCGAGTGAAGGATTTAGTATTTATTAAGCACCCACTGTGTATCTGGCATGAAAAATAGATGTTTTAGCCTAATGGCATTAGTGCCAGCCAGACTGGGCACAAAAATTCTGATGGGATTCCAGATTTAATAATAGAGGTGAATATTTATCAATGGTCCATTTGTTTTCTTTCCATAGTAGAGACTAAACAAGAACCCTATCCTCAAAACTAAGATTAGCTCTATGATGATAAAGACAAACATATCATTTGAGATTAAATGTGTAACACTGCTACTACTAAATTAAAACATAAAGCAAACCAACAATGTCTTAAATTCTTATGAAAAAATCTTAATCATGAGCTAATTCTCAATCTTGTTCCTTTTTTATTAACAATGTATTTGTGATCTATTATATGCATACGTATAAATATATTACATATGTACATATGACAAAGTAAACACGATATAGCCTATAGAGAGCTGAGTTTGGGAGTTCACATGTTACTTGATGTATGACTTTGGTCAATTTAGCCTCTTTTAGATAATTCTCAAGGACTTCTCTATCAAATCATAGCTGCATCAGTTGCAACCTGTGCAGATAGAAATAATTCCCTCACCTTCCAGTTTCCTCCCTAATGGGCCCTACTTTGGTTATATTTATTTTAAGAACCAAATACCTAAGTTTCACATGGATGCTTTGGTGATAGGGATTTATTTACCTGAGATAATCAGTAAAGTAATTTCTTCCAGCTTTAAATCCTGTCATTTACTCCACCCAAAGTAGACCATTTTACAGGTGAGTAAATTGACTTCCCCAAGAGAGAAGCAAGTACCTTACCACATTGCTAATTACTAGCAGAACTAGAACTAGGAAACCAGGTGTTCAGGCTTATTTATTAAATAGACATAGCTTGATTCCTCCCCAAAAAGATCCAACTGTCACATAAATTCCTAAAAATAAGTAATCGCCTTATCCTTCCTTCTAAGAGAAACTCATTAAAAGTTAAATGGCTCAGGAGGCAACCTTACAAGACAATTAGACTGGGCAGTAAAGGGGGTAGGGAAGACACGCAGCAGAACCAGCTAAATCTGCATAAGGAGTTGACAGACAGGATATAGTTACTCTGACCTTAAAATATGTTTGTAGTTTTGACAAATTACATGTTTCTTACTGGTTTGGAGGAATACTTTTTTTTTCCTTTAAGGAAAAAGATACCTCCACCCACCTAGAAATGCAGAGAAATCTCTGAACCTTAAATGGGTGTGTCATTGCTCAGTTCTTCTTCTCACCACATAAAGGACCCTGATGACATTTATGCAAAGGACCAAAGAACGTCAGACTTTCACACTACTCCCAGAAATGAAAACTTCATATTCATTTTTGCCCATATGTGACTCCTTTCAAGAATTCTTGACTCAAGATTTCAGAGGGAAGTGGCCCTGTAATAACATCTCTTCTGAGAATAGTGCCATATGGTTTTAACAGAGGTTTATTTCCTGAACCAAGAGAGGACTGCTGATTCTCAATCCAATGAAAATAATTATGCAGACAATTTCACTCTATTGCTTTCAGTGGAATCCATTCTGTGTGGTCTGCACATGCCCGCTGACACCTTCAAAGAGACAATAAGCCATTTTCAAGCACCATACCCTTAATGGGTGGTATATCAGGTGAATTTCCTCCAAGATTAGCACCTGTCACACTGTATAAGGCATTTCTTTGGTTTCCACATGTTAATTTTCCTGAAGGGGTCAGTCAAAGAGCAGAGAGGGGTTCAAAAGAAGTATCACCTAAGCATCAGCCACACATCACAGCAAACTTAAAAAAACCTCTAACTACCGTGTTTCCCCGATAATAAGACCTATCCTGAAAATAAGACACCCACATACTCTTTAATATTCCGCTAAAATAAGCCCTCTCCCGAAAATAAGCCCTATCGAACTTACTATGAAAACGGTCATCATGGTGATCCCCTGCGCTATATGCTGCGTAGCGGTACCTTCAGTAAGCAGCGCCGCCCTCCCCTCCCGGGTGAAACGCACGTCGCGCTCCGAGCTGCATCCAATCAGAGCTGCAGCAGTGAGCGCGTCATCCTCTTCTTCCCTGGTGATTTGCTTGCTGGCGCTACTGAGAGCAGCGCCGCGGAGTAGAGCTGAGACAGGACCATCTAAAAACTCGGTAAGTTCAGTAAGCGATGGAGAATAAAATAAGCACTCAGGGGGCATGATGGAGGCTAAAAGGGGCATGATGGAGGCTAAAATGGGCATGATGGAGGATAAAAGGGGCATGATGGAGGCTAAAATGGGCATGATGGAGGATAAAAGGGGCATGATGGAGGATAAAATAAGCCCTCCCCTGAAAATAAGCCCTCTGGTGTTTTTTAGTCCCAAAAAAATAATAAGACAGTGTCTTATTATCGGGGAAACACGGTACTAAAAAGTCATCATCTCAAATCCTGCAACAGTGCTGGCAAATGACATCCTCAGGGTTCACATCCTGGTTGTAGAACTTGAGCATAATCCACCCACAAGGTGGGGGGGTGCTTGGAATGTGGATTTAAAACCACTCCCTTATGTGAAATTTAAGCAACATTCTATGGCTAACCTTGAAGTAATCAAGGGGGGGGGGGGGAAGAGTTCTTTTCAGTTCAGGAGCTCAACAATATGAATGCTATAATAATATAGCTTTAAATCAAAGAATACAGAAATTAAAAACATTTTCCAGGGAGATCACCCTTCAAGCTAGATAATATCTTCTTAAGAATGCTCCCTATATCTATTTGATTTTTATTACAGTAACTGGTTTATGAAATGAACAGATTTTCGTTTTCAGACTATTAAAACAAATTAAGTTTGAAAACAAACCCACTTTCTATTCTTTCTTTTGCTAAAATTCTTGCAGCATTATAAAATAGTAGATCTTTCCTTAAACTTATTGGGGGAAGAAGAGAGGAAGAAAGGGGGTAGATAAGGGGGAGGAGGAGGGAGGGAGAGAAAGAAAGAGGAAGAGGGAGAGAGGGAAGAAAGGAGGAGAGAGAGAGGGAAAGGGAGAGGAGGGAGAAAGGGAGGGAGGGAATAAGTGTGTATTGGGAAGGAGAAACTATATAAATTTCTTTAGATGTTCACAAAGTTTCTATAGAGTCGAATCAAAATCACAAATTTTTTCAGATCAAAAAAAAAAAAAAAAAAAAAGTAAATTAAAAGTAAACAGTGTCCAGGCTCACAAGGTCAGATCAGAAACTAGATACAAGCCGGCAACAGTATAACCACAAGACAGACCCAAAAGCTGTTCCAGGACTATTTTCTTGAGACTGCCTGAAAGCCTTGCCAAGGAACCGACTGATACTGCTGAAAGAATGTCTTCTGCAGCTGGGCATCTGGGTTGTATGATGGACAGCCCCTACCCTGTGTGTGTGGCCTGCAGAACAGAACTGAAGACGGGAGGGCGTACCCGACAGAACAGAAGGAAATCCAAGCATGTGCTTTATTCTCTCTCTCTCTCTCTCTCTCTCTCTCTCTCTCTCTCTCTCTCTCTCTCTCTCTCTCTCTCTCTCTCTCTCTCTCTCTCTCCTCTCTCTCTCTCTCTCTCTCTCTCTCTCTCTCTCTCTCTCTCTCTCTCTCTCTCTCTCTCTCTCTCTCTCTCTCTCTTTCTTTCTCCCCCCCCCCCTCTCTCTCTCTCATTTTTTCCCTCTCATTGTTTCTAATTTTCTAATTTTTTTTCTCTCTCCCTTTTCCTCCTATGTTTCTTTCTTGTTCTCTCTCAATTTCAATGTCTTTTCATCTGAATGTGCTCTTTTCTGTTTTTACCTGCTCCCCACCCCCCTTTTTATCATTTGCCATTTCTAATGCCTGATTCTGGTATCTTTTCACTTGATGGGCCAAGAAATTATACTGCTCTCTTTTATTATTTTCCATGTACAATCAATTTTGCATCTAGTTCTTGTATGCTGGCCAAATGCTAGATCTTTCTTGATTCTAACAATCCAGGATGATGTTTAAATAAAAAACACACTGCTAAATCATGAAATAATTTAAAAAACAACCCCCCCCCCCAATGGACACAATCTAGCCATGCAGTTGAACTATGCTGCCAAACTGGTTTCTGCTGAATGTTTTAACTCATAAAAAACATTTATATTTTCCTTTATTCATTTAATTTATTTGACATACAACACTAACAATTATTAAAAACAAAAATTAACTTCAATATTACATTGACCAAATTAGCACCAGTCCAAAAGTGTCATATATTAATAATATGTGTTCAAGATCTTTGGGGACAAGGTCTCTGTCTAATCTATCTCTTTTTTTTTCTCTGTCAGTGCCTTGCACATATTAAGTTTGTTATAATTTGTTAAATTGATAGAATTCTATTAAATAAGGGAAAGATACTTAAACTTTATTACAACTTTAAAACAAAAAATCAATAATCAACAGAAAAGGAAGAAAATTCTCAAGAAATAAATCATTAATAGAAAATATTTGCCCCCAATATGAATTTTAATCAGAATATCAGTCTGGGAATATTCTACTTAGTATAAAGTACAATGCAGATAAAGAGTCAGTTAATTAATCAATGAGCATTCTGTAAGTGTCCACATTATGCCAAGTATTATAGCGGGCATCCAAACACAAGAGTGAGAAATCTTCTACTGTAATCAAGTTGGGGTGGTTATAATTAACTGAATGTTCTTATTTGAACCTCATTTTTAAAGAGAACCAGGACATCAGGGAGGGGACGTGAAAAGTGAGTTGGATGTAAGTGAGGGAGGCTGATCACCTGCCTCACTTTCCTCTCCAGAACCATCTGGGTCCAGTGTTCAGCTACAGATCAGGACGATGCAGAGGGAGACCTTGGCTGAAGGTAAATAGTTGAATGTTAATGAAACAATCACCATGGGCTAGCACAGTGGTAGTAGGACAAATAGTTTTAGACTTGAGTCAGAAAGCTTAAGTTTAAATCTTTTTGAGTTGAAAGTTCAAATTCAAAAAATGTACTAGCTTTGTGATCCTGAGCAAGTCACTTAAATACTCTTGATTTTTGTTTCCTCAGTTATGCAATAGGGATCATACAGCACAGAGATGGTCAGAGGCTCAAATGAGAAAACATATGTAACATATGCTTTGCAAACTTTGAAGTAAAATATAAACGGTAACTATTTTTATTATAGAGGCTTATCACCTATAATGCTGACTTCTTTCATTTATGGAATATGTGGCTATGGAGGGCTATGTCAACCCTGAGGTTCTATGAATGAGTCCAGAAGAATTGGATTCTTAAACTTATTGTATCTTAAGCTTCTATTGGCTCCATGACTCCAAACACGTCACAACTCCTCTTAGTCTTTGTTTCCTCATCTGTAAAATGAGCAAGATAGGACCTACATCATGGGATTTTTTGTGAGGATCAAATGAGATATCATGTGTAAAATTACTCTGAAAGTCTTAAAGCACTATACTACTAGCTACTAGCTATTCTTTATTAAGTGTAGATTTGTGCAAAAGAGACTGTGATACAGTTTATGTGGCACCTAGATATTTAACATCAGAGCCACTTCCTCTAGAAACTTCACTCCAAAAAAAAGGACATCATTGAGAGCTCACATGGGGCATATTTCAAATGAAGCTGAAATACAGCAAAATGAGAAATGTTATCACTTTTGCACTAAACAGGACAGAAAGGAACATATTCACTAGAGCTAGCCCACAGGAACCTGAATATACATCTAAATAATGATTGTCCCATTTCCTCCTGCTTCCAATAGCCTCTTGAAAAGTGGTTTTCTTTCATCCTCAGTCCTAATTCATGATTAGATTCTGTAATCTATAGTCTTATAATTATTATATTATTATTATCATCTAATTCAATTAAATTGGAATCACAGATCAAAGACCATGTAACTCCTAGGAAAACTACTTGGCAATAAATGACCTATAGTAGCCAAGTTTTTATGGAAGCCTTTTCTCCTTCTAAAATCCACATTAATTTCCCCAATCATAAAAGGGAACATAAAATAATTATTCATAAGAAGCCTATTTCAGATAAGAGAAAAGAATATGGAAGCTTTATTAGAATATCACTCCACAAGGAAAGGAATTATGTCTTATCTAAAGGCTATAGCATCTTTAACACTTAAGAGTCGTTCTGCCTACAATTTACACTTAAGTTTACTGAATTTCACTGACCATTAACACTGCATGAGTCTAGACCCAGGGAATGATGATCCCAAGAAATGGACTCTGTCTCACAAGTTTACAAAACAGGCTTAGCCTCCAGAAAGAGGTTTCTTCTGACCTGGAAATTCAGTGAGCTCTTTGTCTCCTTTGCACCCTTTTGGAGCACTTATTAATTTACGTCTTAAATAATCTTTTCACATAGACATATCTTTGCTCTCAAACTAGACTAAATTGCTCCTTGAGGGAAAGGAGTATAACTCACATTTCTTTATAATTCCCATAGGGCCTATCATAGTAGGCCTTCAATAAGTATTGATTGATTCAACTGAAATCTGGGGCTTTTCTATACACATCTTGGGTTTGAAGGAAGCCACAAAACCATCTGGGGATAGAGAGGGAAAGAAAATGATGCCAATTTGCTATTTCATTTAGTCATACTACTCTTGGGATCTCTTTATGGGAGCTCTATATTCTGAGTAAAATATTTCATGTATCAACAAAACATACATGAAAAGGTGTTAAGTTTCTCATCATTCTAAATAGTAATGACAGTTCCATTGATTAGAGCTTGTGGATTGACTAATTATTTAGTAAATGAAAACAGGACTGTCAAAATTACACATGGCTAGAGCACAGCTATAGTGAGATTGACTGGAAAAATAATATACATTTTTTTTTCAGTGGCAGTGGTGGTGTGCAGTAGCTTAAATGTGTTTTTCATTGTTGGAAAGGTCTGATTTCTTTCATACGGATATTGTTAGTAGGTTGGTGGTAGTGGGGGTGGCATAGAATTAAGATGACAGAAGATGAAACCATAGTAGAAAAGATACTGCAAAAACATTTTAAGTTTCCCTTCTTAAAGATTTTGGCCCCATTGTCTCTTTGAAGCATGGATGGGGTGAGTATCTGGGGTTTCCTAGTTCGTTTTATTGAAGTAGAAATGCTCAGAAAAGTTAGGAGCATTCTGGTTTTTGGCTGTCTACTTTTTTAAATGCATACCACACATGTTAAAAGTGGATCTTGAGGAAATTATCCATAGTGGTTTTGAGACTTTGAAAAAGGGAGCAACAATCAGGAATTGTATATGCACCCTGATACACTTTAAACATTGATTGAATTTCATGATTACAGAAATCAATGAAAAATAAAGACAATTTTCACATTTTCCTTCAGAGCATTTGAATGCTGACAATTTTTATTCCAAACTCTCATCATTCTCAGGCCATGACTTTGCTTATAACGATGTCTATGTGGACTCCCACTGAAATAGTTATAGAAAAGACTACTATATTTTAAATGAATGATTGAAAATGAGAGACATTATTATTTAAAGTTCATGATGTGAAAATAAAAGTAAAATTCATCATGCAAACTGACAAATTTTAAAACTTGAAATTAAAACCAATCTTTTTTTTTCTTTTTGCAAATTTTCTTTAAAGTTAATTTATTCAGATGCCCATTGATAAAGAAATTGTAACAGCAACCTGGGATATATACTCCATGACTTTAATGAAATATTGCTGAGCCTTAAGAAATGATAACTGCAAAGAATACATTAAAGCATGCAAAGACATCTATAAACTGATATCAAGCAGATTTAAGTAAGCTGTTGTAGTAAGCAGGTCTAAATAAGCAAAATCAGGAATCCAGAAAGCTACACAAATAAAAACAGTTAAGAACAAACACACACAAAAAGAAAAAATGCCACATAATTGTAATAAAGTTTGTCCTGGAAGAAAAAAAATGAAGAGGGAACCATTTTTTCCTTTCTAATCTGTAGAGGTAGGGACGATGGTTGGGAAGCGCTGCACAACTGTCAGAGCCTTATTTGATATATTGGTCAGTTTTGGTAAGATGTTTTTGTTTCCTCTTTCCTTCATCTTTTTCATGTTATAAGAGCTATTTGTCTGGAAATTATGTTGCATTCAGAAATGTGCTTTAGAATCTCTCTACTTCTGGTTGTTTCTGTCCATCCCTGTTTGTCCAAATGTCTGTCTCTAGCTCTCTGTCTCTCTTTTCCTCCTTCCTCCTAGTACTGTCAACCACATCTTCTAGATTTTCTGGCATAGTTCCAAATTCTAGAAAAATAAAATATATTTTAAAACACTTCTCTACAAAAAGACCATTTCAGATTATATGCTCTGGATTTTGGTAGAGAAAATAAGATTACCATATTATCCTGTACTTTTCTAAAATTAAGAATAGAACTTATTCAATACTGGGGTTTAAGAGAGAAAAGAGAAGAGACAAAAAGAGAAAAAAAAGGAGAGAAGAGAGTCAATTTCCCAGACTCTCAGGCCATCTAAAAGAAGTTAGGTAAAAGGGTTCACCAAATTAACCAACTGAGTAATACCATCACAAGTAGCTTTTAATATTGCTGAATAAATAATGGCACATACAAAAATCACATAGAACTACATTCCTAAAAAAGAGACTTGTGATTTTTTTTATTTGAAAAGATGAGGGGGGGAGGATAACAAACATTCATAATTTGATTTGTAATCTTTATAACTGAAAATTCAGTTTAAAGGACAATGACAAAATTTGTCACCCTATTATGGTTTGTTATAGTAGAACCAGAAGAGAGACTGAACCTTTGAGCATAAGTAGGGTACCAAGCAAACAAAGGATCAAAGTTTAAAATAACTACAAATGTGGACCACTTATGAAAAATAGATACTGATTATGTCATTTTTGTTTTAAGTTTTCAGATTCTGCTTTAACTGCCAATCATGCACATAATTTAGCACACACATTTATTTAGTGATTTACAGTTTTAGAAAGTACTTTCCTCCCAATTCTCTGACATAGATAATATACTTAATTAGATCTGAGAATTTTGAGCTAGAATAAATATCCATCCAATTGAATCCCTATTTTAACAGATGAGTTAGTTGAGGCTCAAAGAAGTGGTGCAAGGTCACATAACTCACATTACAATAGCTCCCCTAATTGATCTCCCTGTTTCAAGTGTGTCCTCTTTATAACTCATTCTCTACACAGCTATCAAATTGATCTGCCTAAAGCACAGATTTCCTGCTTCAGAAAATTTAGTGGCTTCCAGTTGCCTCTGAGAGAAAACATTAAAGTCCTCTGTTTAGCATTGAAAGCCCTTCATAGTCTGTCTCTGGAACCTTTTGTACCTTATTCCCTTCATGCATTCTGTCTCCTGTATATTTGCCTACTTGCTATTCCTGATACATAATATTCCATCTTCTATATCCTTCTTTTTTTCACAGGTTATCTCTTACACCCAGGATACCTTCCCTTCTCACCCCCTACCTCTTAAAATTCTTTACTTCCTTCAAGGCTCAGATGATGCACCACTTCCTACATGAAAACATCATTCCCCTGGTGGTCCTGATGCCAGAAATTCTTTATCAAGTAATATGATACTTATTATATTATTATATTATATATATACACATATATATATATATACATACACACACACACACACACATATATGCCAAGTATTAAATACCAAGTGTTTACCAAGGATATGTGTAGTATCTATCTATCTATCTATCTTCCAATTCCTCTCTCCCTATACAATGTAAACTCATTGAGTAGAAACTGTTTCATTTTTAGTTTTATATCTCCAGAGTTTAGCAGAGTAAAGACTTAAATCTTTGTTGAATGAATGAATACTAAGTTAGAATCTGGATAATTCTCTCTTGTTTTCAGAGTCCAAATCTAATTCTTTTTCTACTATATGAATCACTATTTAGGCTTATACTATACTTCTAATCATACTGTACTGATGTAAATTTCCCCTTACATTTTTAAAAAAAACCCTCCAAACTGGAGACATACAGAATTGAAAGTTCTGATCTATAGGTTTCCACTTTTCATCACAATGAACAGGCTACATCAAGGTCAAGCAAGTCTTAATGACTGACAAAATTCATTCCACAAAGAGGCACAAGACAGTCTAGTCTTGGGGGGGGGGGGAAGATGGCAATTGCTAGATAGATAATTTCCAAATGGCAAATGGTTAATTGCAAACTGATGATGTGATGAAGATGATGATGATGATGATGATAATGATAGACAACATTTATTAGTATTTCAAAGTTTGCAAAGCATTTTGCAACTCTAGATGAGAGGAGGGTGAAAGTGTCTTGCCTAGACTCACACAGTAAGTATTTGAAGCCATCCTTGAATTCAGGATTTCCTGACTTCAGGTCCAGCACTCTTATCACTGCAATCATTTTCACTTTTCTATTCCCATGTGCATTCCCTTTTCTAAAAGAGACATGGTCCCTTTTTTGGAATCATATTATTAAAAGAAAAAATTCAAAGAATCAAACTCCAAATTTGTTGGTTTAGGAAGTCTTCTCTGGCTATCTTCTTTCTAGATTTCTACTGCAAAGATTATTCTGTGACTATTCCTAAACTACGTTGTCTTCACTCTGGTATTTTCCTTATCCTCCTTACCTGCTTTCCTCTAGAACCTCTGTGCCCTCTGTCAACTCTTTTTTTCTTGTGCCTTATACTTTTTGTTACACTCCCTCTTTGTATCACAGTATTCACTACACATAGATTGTTGGATTTGGGAGTCAGCAAGATCTCAAATTATGCATTATTAGCTATGGACAAGTCACATTATTCTATCTGTCTCAGTTTTTTCAATGTCCAGAGTTGTTATGAAGATTTAATTAAATGAGACAAAACATGTAAAATTTTAGCATTTTGCAAATCTTAAAACACTATCTAAAATATTAACTTATCGTTCTCTGGACTTTTAAAAAGCAAAACCCAACCACATAGCTTGGCACTTTAGTTCTCCAAACAAAACCTTTTGAAGTGCATACTATCTTTTCTGTACATGAGCATCTTCACCAGGGATTGTGTTCTAGTGAAAACAGCACCTACTAGAAGACATGGTTCAGATCTCACCTTCACATCTAAGTAGCTGTGTAGCCTTAGGTCAGTTATTTCAACTTCAGTTTCCTTTTCTGTCTAGTAGGCTTGATAATAACTGATAATACTACAAGTTTTTTGGTGAAGATCAAAAAATGTAACAAATATGAAAGTAATTTGAAAAGAATAAAGCAATATAAAGATCATGGGCTTTTTCTGTACTTCATAAAAACTAACAGGTGTGTAGAAAGAAAATAGTGTCAATCTGATGTCACATTCCACTCTTTAGCTATTGAGTCCCTAACCACGAACAGAAGTAGAATCAGTGGTGCCAGGTTTTGTTTTTTTTTTTTTTTAATTTAACAGATTTAAAGACATTTCCTCCCAATTAAATACAAAACTATCTCATTTGTTTTTCTGATTTAATCACCTTGTGGCACTATTGCACTTTTCTCCATTAGTAACAAATTAAAGTTGTGAGAGATACCTAGGTGCTCTATAAGAAGGGCTGAAAGTGCTTTGCCAACATAAAGTAATCTCATTGTGCTGGGTGGAAATTTTTACCATCTGTAAAAACAAATATTTTACTGCCTGCCTCAGGGTATGTAGTAAGGACTGATGTAGTAATGTTTATAAAAATGCTTTAAGTTCATTGGAAGGAAAACTCAATATAAATACTAACATTATTGTTACTGTTGCTGTTGCTATTACCATCTGTATGAGGAAAATGGTAAGAATCACCAACAACATTTAGTAGATATAGAAACTGAAGAACAGAAAAATGCAGGCATTTGTTTTTAAGATTTTGGATCCTGATATAGCCATAGGAATTCTGACAAAAGGGCATAGACTCAACATACATTTATTGAAAAAAAAAACGATGTTGACTGATGATGATAATGATAAAAGGGGAGGAGAAAGAGGAAGAAAAGGTAGAGGAGGAAGAGGAGAATTTATTAAACTTAATCTGAACCAGGAGCTGGGCTAAATCCTAGACATATAAATAAAAGCAAGCAAAACAGTCCCTGTCCTCAAGAAGCTTATACTGTAGTAGAGAAAGACATCATATAAAGGAGAGCTTTATTATTATTATTATTTAGAAATGGCTGGAAAGTGACATGGAAGCCTAATTCTGGGCAAAGTGAGCCCCAACGCTCACCTATCATTTCCAGTATTCCAGGTCAGAAGGCAAGGTTCTGTTGGGAGGGAGGTGAACAGCATAAGAAAGATGCCAGCATGAAGGCAGCATAGTATGGGAGTAGCCAGGAAGGAAGTAAAGATTATCTCCAAACAGGGAGGTTAACAATCTTGGAACTGACAAGACCACTCGACCTTTTACTAATAAAATATAGCTGTTGACAAATGAAAAAAGCCCTGGTTCCGGAGTTAGAGGAACAAGATTCAATATGTCCTGTGATGTTTATAACTAAATGACTCTAGACAAGGGGATTAATCTCCCTAGGCTTCAATCTTCCTCAATGGTAATAATGGCTCATACTAATAGCTAAAATTTTTATCAACAATATTTATTAAGTGCTTACTATGTGCAAGTACTTGAAGGTTTGATATATTCGTTATTATCTCGGTTATTCCTTGTAACAACTCTGGGAGATAAACACTATTATTATCCTCATTTTACAAACAGAGAAAATAATAGTGTAAATGACTTCCCCAACATCACATAGCTAGTAAGTATCTGACAGAGGACTTAGATAAGGTCTGATTCCAAGTCTAATATTCTGTCTGCTAGCTGCCTCAGTATGAGAGGGTTGGATCAGATGTCCCGAGGTCCCTTCCAGCTCCAAATTTACAATCCTATGATCCTTCCTCAAACATAAGAAGGACTTATATAGACACAACATGGTAATTGACATAAATCAGGAGGTTCCTAAGAACAGGTTGATTGGAAATTGTGACCGATACCAGGGATCCACTGTGTTAGTGAATTCAGACCCTGAAGACACCATCAGACAAGAAAGCCACAAAGCCTCAGGAAACAAATGGATTAGCCATGGTTGTTGCAGCATTGAGGTGATTTGTCTAGCAATTCTCCTGAGGTTGTAACAGGAACTTTGGGATGCTTGCAGCTTCAGTAGAGTGCCCACAGAAATGGACTTGGCTAGTGTTAGAAGGATGTCATAATAGTGATTGCTCTTATTTCAGAAGCATGCTGCTTTTACCAGTACTGCAGGGTGAATTTAGGAGAATGCATAATGGAGATTATTTTTTAAAATGCAAGAGACAGATGGCATCTAAGCAAAAATATATACACAATACAAAAGAAGGAGAATCTTGTGGACCACAAACCCAGCCTAACATCCTACTGGGAGTCCCAAGTGATTTGAGATGTAAAGGTAATCATAGTACAAAGAGTCACTTCAAACACTGAAAGGATGCCATGATCCTGGGATGCCCACATTGGGTGTGAAACTTTTAGAATGGTATCCAAAATGAGCCTGTGTCTAGACAACTAAAAAACACTGGGTTAGGACTCAGTCAATTAGGTGTCTGTGGTTGTTTTGAGGATGGTGAAGTGGAAAGAGGATGGCTCTGGAATCAGAGTTTAACTTTCACCTTTGATCAACGCTACTTAGGTATCTGAGCAAATCATTTTTTTTTCTGTGGATCTTAATTATAAAATAAAACAATCAGACTTGATGGCCTCTGAGATCCCTTCCATTTCTAGAGCTACAATCCTATGATTATAGGGGAAATGAACTGACTAAATAGATATCAATAAAGTACTTTATTTCACTGAAAGTTTTCCTGAAGTTGGGGAAGATTGAAGGCAAAAAGGAAAAAAAAAGATGGCAGAGGATGAGATGGATTTTTGTTATTGCTGTTCCTGCTGCTGTTTAGTTGTTTTTTAGTCACATCCAACTCTTTGTGCCCTTTTTGGGGATTTTCTTGGCAAAGATAATGGTATAATTTGCCATTTCCTTTCCAAATCATTTTATTAATGTGGAAAGTGAGACAAACAGGATTAAGATACTCGTCTAGAATCATGCAGCTAGTGTGATTTCCAATCAACCTGTTCTTAGGAACCTCCTGATTTATGTCAATTGCCAGGCCCATAGCATTCTATGAGATGGCTAGATAGGGTCAAAGAAGCAATGAACATCGCTTGCATTTTGTTTTCTTATTCATTTTTTTATTTTTGTTATGATTTTTCTTGTGCAGCAAGAGAATTGTATAAATAAATATGTTTACAATATTGGATTTAACATATATTTTAACATATATAACATATTGGATTGCTTGTCATCTGGGGAGGGGAAAGGAGAAGGAGGAGAAACTCTGAAACACAAGGCTATGCAAGGGTCAATGTTGAAAAATTATCTGTGCACATATGTTTTGAAAATAAAAAGCTTTAAAAATGAATGAATTAATTTTTTAAAAAAAAGCAATGAATATGAGTTTGGACAGATTTCAAGAGACACTGGAAACTAAAAGGGTCTGGCATACTGTGGTCACAAAAAGTCACATATAACTGAATGACTGAATGACAACTACAAAAAAAAAGCAGTTGGACTACTTGGTCTTGTGGAGCCTTCCAGTTTTAGAAGGGACTCTAAAACCTATTACTCTTTAAAGGTACATATCACAGGAAATGCTTCTTTCATTTTCTGTGGTCACAGCAGCACTGAGTGATGCTGTGACAGCAGCCAATATGTTTGTTCCACCTATGAAGCCTGTCAAATCAAGGATACCAAAAATCTGGTTGATTACAGCTCATACAACTTACTAATATTGTAGGTATAGCTTTAGACTCAGACCTATTCAAAATGAGCAATTAAAATGGAGATTAAGGTCTCTTCATAAAATTCTTGGGAGGGCTTCATGTCCTGTTAAGGAGAAAATAACTCATTCAAAAAATAGGTTTGGGGGATTTGTTTTGGTTTGGCAACTTTATATATTCAGTAGGCACTGCATTTTCTGGGCTCCGTTCTTTCCTTGGAATGTTAACTTAGAAGGCCACCTGTCTCCGATTTTCTGAACACTTTTCCAAATTCAGGACCTAAAAACCGTACCCTTGGGAAGCCTCCACCATATGGCTAACATTCTAGGTCCTTCATCTTGCCTAGTCCTGTCTAAAAAATCTCAGAAACAGATAAATTAGTAAGAACAGAAATATCCCCATTAATTTTCTTAAATTACAGGGCAAAATGAAAGAGTTGGATACAAATATTGCACTCTGATGCCTCAAAACATCTGTGACAGGCCCAGGGAAGACTCAAATGAAACTGATTAGAAGCCAAAGTAAAACTGCTTAGATGGATTTGTTTCCCTAACCTTACCAGGGAAGATTAAATATTAGTAAAAATAAAATAAAAATAAAAATTTTAATGATGGAAAGAAAATGGCTATTTTGAATATATGTTCAAATTACATGAAGCATTCCACTGAATTCATTCCTCAGGTTTACTTTCTATGGAATCCAGTTAACTTCAATTTTTTTGGCAATATAAAAAAAAAATCAAAATTTACTAAGTGGAAATTTCAAAAAAGTTGGAAGAGAATTTTTTCAACAGTCTTGAAAGGAAATCTTTCCATCTTTTGTAATCACAAGAGGGTAAAAATAAATTTTTAAAAATAAAAATGACAATGCTATCCTTTCAATTCTGACTAAACATGAAGTCCACCTTTCACCATTAATATACTTCTCTATGCCTTGTTCAATTCACTTGCCTTTTTTTAAATACTCAAGAGTGGCATAAATGCTTCCTTGTCAAGTCTTTTCCTTTTGCTTCCGTATGGAAAGGTTTTATTTCCATTGGAGAGTAATGGTATGTATTTAATTTCCATTGGAAAGTAACAGTTGGTATTTTATTTCCTGTTTGCTGAGAAGACCAGAAAGAAAAAAAGGGCCAAAGAACTGACCTAAGAGCCTTTTGGTAAAAACATTTTTTTTCTCCACTGCCTAATTCCATCCCCTTCTAAAAAAATGAACAATCAATCCTAATATAAAATACAAATAGCTTCTGCTTTATTTCAGATACAGAAATTGCTCCTGCTCTGAAAAGCTGCTCGTGCCCATGAGGAAACTATACCCTTCCTGCAGATCCAGATGGTAACAACTTTAGTCATACATTCTGCCAGCCAACACAAGTCTGAGGGTTAAACAAGCAGTTTGTTCTCTTCCTTACATACATTCGGAAAGACAATACTACACTATGGCTCATAAAAAAATATTTTAATTGGTGATGATTTCCAGACAACTATGTCAAAATTAACTCGCAGTCCATGCCCACTGGCTTAAATTTCATTCATTTGGGGTCCAATTATTTGCCTCAGAAGGGGAAACATTTCCTTCTATACACAGTTTCAACCTCCAAAACCATTGCTAGAACTTAGCCTCAACAATCCAGCAAGCTGCCTCAAAAGCCAAGCCCAAATCCATCACTTTATTGCCATCAGTAGCAAAAACTCTTGTGGAAAGCAGCATTCATGGCTGTTCTGTTTGTCACTGGAAAGACTCTCCAAGTTAGAAACCCAACTTGTGTTAAGTTATGTAAGCCGAAAACCTGAGACACTGACAAACACATCAGAGAGCTTGTTTTCCTGCTTCGTGAAGGCTGTTTAACTATCCCCAAGTTCAGTTATGGATGGGTTTGACTCTTATCTAAGGCTAAAATCCAGACACACTCAAAGATGGCCTTTCTATATATCCCTTAGTCAGATAAACACTGCACGCATTGGGACAAGCTGCCACCCACACACACGGCTGATGGGATAATGAACACATCACTTAAAAGTTACAGTTCCTGTCGGCAAGAGCCGGACTCTCCGGGCCCCCTGGGTTTGAGTCCAGTGACTGCTGTGTGACCACGGGTAAGTGCCTCTGTTCCCAATAAATTATAAATTGGAGATGCTAAGGCATTATCTACCTTAGGGAGTTTCTGGGAGGGAAAGTACTTTTCAGGGCATTAAAAAATGCTATGCAAATGTGAGTTTTATCACAGCCACTAACTTAAAGCTGTATAAATTATGGCTTAGACCTTCTACCTTTCTTAGTCATGCAATGGGCATTCAACTAGCACTTTTCCAAACAACATAAAGCGATGAATGGGTGTCAGACATGCTGTAGAATATACAGACTGTTTATTTACCCTAAAGGTAAAGAGGTTTCATGTGGTTCTGGGAACCTGCATCCGATCTTATGTCACTAGGTAATCTAATGCAGACCAAATACACTGGAAATTTTTGTGTCCAGGACTAAAGGCAAGAATTCTGATGAAATCTCCAAAATGCGCAGGGGGCATAGGCATATAAAAATGGAAACAAGCACTGGGGCAGAGGGTCTATCAGATAAGGCTGGGCATCCCCAAACTAGACAATGCGCCCAATGTCCCAGGGTGGTTAAAGGTTCAGACTTTTCCTAGAGATGGAAAATAACTATTGTGTCATTGAGAAGGCCAGGATGGCCTAAGCACTAGCTAAATATGTCACCCTGAGCTAGAATGGTGAATTTAATTGACTGAAATTCTGTCAATCATATATCAAAGGCAGGTCACACTGGCCATACCAGTGGTCTGTGAAAAGAGATTATAATCTAGTAACACAGAGGAAAGATTCAAACTGGAAACAATCTCCTAGAAACAACCATATATATTAGAGATCTCCATGTCAGAGCCCAGATTCCTGCCTGCTTTTCCAGATTCTTCATAGTCTGCTACCCAACTTGTTTTCTAATCTGAGGCACTGAATTGTTATCAGGAAGGTCTGAGTTCAAGTCCAGCTTCAGGCATTTACTAATAGTGGGACCCTGGCCAAATCTTTTACTTCTCCAGGTCTCAGTTAAAATTAGGATAATAATAGCACCTTTCTATCTCCTAAGGCTGTTGTGAGGATATAAATGAAATGTTTTTTGTCAAGCACTTTACAAACCATAAAGCACTATATAAATGCTAGGTATTATCATTATTGTCATGGATTTATCTGGATAAAAACTACTCCCTAAAATCCTGATGTAATAGATACCTCCCTTCATAAAACATCTGAAATTACCACCATTATGGAGAAGATAGCAAGGCAGGTTACTGTTGCCAGAGGGCCAACTGTTCACATCCTAAACTGTACCAGTGTAAGGAAGGAAGGCCTTGGGGTAGGGAGAGGAACTGGTTAGGCTCACTTATAATTCTCTTAAATTAGCAGAGTTTAGTCTTCAAGATGACCTACTTGGGTCACACTGGAAAGAACTGAGCAGCGGGCTTTGGGGGATGGACCAAGATATTGGATGGTCATGATCTCATGGAATGAGCACTGAAGAAGTCATTTAAAAAAAGATGAGAGTTCTAGAAGGGGTCAAGGTACTGATTCTGCCACTCAAGGAAAGCTCCACAAAATGTACCGAATAAGAAGCTCAAGTCAATTCTTTAAGACAAATTCACTCGAGGATGGAAGGCGCCATGTTGTTTGGAGAGCTATTCCTGGGAAGGGTGGTAAAGAAAACACAGCATACCCATTTGATAGTCTCATTTTAGTGAATAACTCTTGCTAATTAAGTGCTAACCTGAATTTTACCACTGCTAACAACTTCTAAATTTTGGTACTCTGAAACAAAGCCCAATTTGCTCCAATTTGGCTTTTAAATCTGATTCTGGTTTCTGCAGCTTACTCACCATAATTCCATGAAAAGTCATTTAGCCTCCTTTAATCTCAGTTTACTCATCTGTAAAATCAAAATCATATCTTCTCTGCCTTATTCACAAAGATGACCTAAAATTGTTGGGAGCTTTGGTAACCAGGTGAGAAGCTGCTAGAGAACAGAGATTGTATCTTAGCCTTCTTTCTGTCCTCTATACTACCACAGTGACATAAATAGTAGACATTCAATAAATTTCTATTAATTGATTAACAAATATCTAAGTTCAGATTTTGTGAATGCAGCAAGGGAACTTGAGTTCTAGTGTCAGATCCTTTAAAATTCCCTACTGAATTTGATTTAGCTTGATCATTTTTCCCTCTAGACCAACAATGGTGCATGCTCAGGCTAGGAGTCTGAAGGCACTTGGGAAGGACTTAGACTCTAAGACAAAAGACCAAAGTTCAACAAACAGGAAGCTACATTTCAAAGAACAAAAAAACAAAAGTAAAAAAAATGCTTGATTGCATGATTTTGTAGCTAAAGGAATTTATTATTGATTGATTATTGATTTAAGGGACTCTTTTTGTTCTTTCCTCCTTGTGATGGCCTATGATTTTATCAAATCTGCTATGATAACTGTACTGATAACTCCACCCATTCAAGGAGGCTTCTTATGAAATCAGTAAATAATATAATAATGATAATATCAGAGTTCTAAGTTTGCTTTTTGTTCCTAACTCAAGAATCAATTCTAATTCTCTGCTTCCCAGTCCACCCCATCCCTACCTTCTTTTACAGATTCCTTCCTTCTATGCAAGTCCACACTGACTTCAATGTTAAATAAGTTTCCAGATGTCAGTTCTATATTCTTCTCCCTCAAATGGAATAATATATGTAAGGTCGTTTGCAAACATTAAAATGTAGCATAAATGTTATCTATTATTACCTAGATTACTGCAATAGTTTTCTGTCAATGACCTCCCTACTCCAAATTTCTGCGTCCCAACTCATCCTCCTTAGCACTGATAGACAAAGGTTCCTAAAACAGATTCTACCATATCACACCCCTGCTCAAAAATCTACTGTAGCTTTCTATTTCCAGCGAATAAAGTCCAAATTTCTTGGTCTAATTCTCAAGGCTTCCCAAAATCTAGCCCGATCAGGTGTGGCTTTTCACCATTTCTTCCCCCGGCTCCACTCTCATGCTCATCCCTTTGTCTATTGAACTCTGATTTACGGAAATTAACATTTTTGAAAGCTCAAATCCCATATCCTCTAAAAAACCTATTTCACTCCACATAAATTTCTTCCTTCTTTGTATTATAAGTTGTTTGCAAGTATACTTTGTACTTATAATCAATAGCACAGAATAGTCTTTAAAATTTTCTTCACCAGATTTGGGATTACTTGAAGGTCAGAATCCTGCCTCTTGTTCCTTTCCTGCCTGTCACAGCACTTTTCATTGGGCATTCAGTAAACTGATTTGAGATATGAGAGATCCCGGAAAAAGAAAGGAGTAATTTTATCCATCAGCTACAAAGTGAAATGAGCAGAACCAGAACATTGTACACAGTAACAGCAATGACGTAGCTATTCTCAGCAATACAATGAGCAAGACAATTTAGAATTATTTAAGATGAAAAAAGCTATTTGACTCCAGAGGGGGGGAAAAAACTGATGAGAGTTTGAATGCAGATAGAAGTATACTTTCTTAAAAAAAACTTTATTTTTCTTGTTTTTTTTTCAGTCTGTTTTCTTTCACAATATGACTAATATGGAAATGTTTTGCATGACTGCACATGTATAACTTATATCAAATTGCTTGCTTCCTCAATGAGGAGAAAGGAGGAAAGAAGGGAATGAGTTGATTCAAAATGTTAAAAAAAAGTTAAATAATATAATAAATAATTAAATAATATTACACAAATTATTTATTTGTCATGTGTATATGAAAAATAAATGATCAAATAAATTTCCTTTTAAAATTTAAAAAATACATATCCATCAATCATTTTAAGTAAATTGATATTGTCCTTATCCTCTAATATTTTAGTTATATGATAACAATGAAATGAGAGGCACTATGAATTTATAAGATCAGGGGCAGGAGTCAAAACTACTTTTGAGTGATCAATCAAAAAGCATTCACTATCAGGCATTATGCATAAAGATGGGGAATTAACTTGCTCCATCACATAATAGTATGAATCTGAGAAGGAACTGGACCTCAGTTCTCTGGGGCCTTTAGTTAATCACCCAATTCACTGTCCTATCCCTCTCCCTATAGGAGAATACAATGGCAAAATTAAAACAATCTTCCTCTACCTTCAAGGAGTATACTTTCTAACTGAAGAATGAGGAAAAACAAGTCACTTAAGACTCCCAATTACACAAGAGTTTTCTATCCAAATCAATGCAGGAAGTTTCTGCATCTGGATGGAGTTCCCCTTACTACTGCACTCACAGGTTGGGACCAAATGGACAACCATGCTGCACATCAATATGAAGGAACATACTGCGACTCGGCAACATATTGAGGAAGAAAATAGCAAGAGCACAGCTTCCAAATGTGTTTTTCCCCAGAAGGAAAGCAGAGTAAGGGTTGAGACTAAGTCGGTAGAATGACTAAAGAACTGTTCATTTAAGTAGATAGTAGGTAAAAAGGGGTGGGGGTGATAAGGGGGGAATATAGAATATGGAAGAAAAGGGGAAGTGATTGGGAGCTATTATCAGAATTCAGAAACAGAAATGTGGCAACTTCTTTCTGCCTACACAAGTGTAATCGAAAAGGATGCACTGTGGACTCAAGAAATCTCCATTCTCATCCTCCACTATCAACTATACCAACCAAAGTTGACTCTAAATAACTCAGGCCAAAAAGAGCTCTAAGAAAGGGGGCAAAATTGGCACACTATCCATATAGCCAATTTTCCTCTAGCATTTCATTCCCACTCTCTCCAGATTACTAAAGGCAAATGTTTATTGAAAAAGTAAAAAATGTGAAAGTTCACAGGCTCACTGGGCTAACTGGAAGGCTCTGTTATGGGTTTGTTGTTGTTATAATTTTTAATGGAATTTAGTTTATACTAGAGAAAAAGGAAAATAATCAACAAACTGTTTCTGGTTGACCTGATTTATTTGTGTGGGAAAGAAGGATCAGTAACCACCGGTGGTTACACTATACATTGCTGGCACTGAATAGATATGCTGTATTACCATTCAAATACATATACATATTATCACTGTGAATATTTCTGGCCCCTTAGTGATTCAGTGTTTCTTTTAAATTACAGTGTGTGATTGGAATTGAAGCACAGACTCTAAATAGTTGGGCTAAGGAACTGAGATGTTTAACACAAAATATTTCAATATATTTCCAGTACCTGTTTTTCTGAATTTCCCAGAAATTGTAAGTGCATCATTTATTCTTATTTACATTCCAGAGTAACGAAAGAGTTTATCTTTATATGTTTTAATCTGCGTCTTTAGGATTTCTTCCCATCCTTTTCAATAGAGAGAATAATACCCTTTCTCAGAACCATCTGTAAGAGCTACCTATAAAGAATGAGGTTTAGGGTGGGAGGAGAGAGACACTTCTCATTGACCACAAATCCTCCTCTGAGGACCCACAGATATTTAGTAACTCTTAGAGGTATTTGTTTCTACTGCATTTGTGGTAGTTTCAGTACCTAGCCCAGTACCTAGAACATAGTAAGTAATTAATAAGTGCTTGTTGACTGACTGACTAGTAGTCTAAAGAAGAACGTTTCCTGGCCCCGTAGAACTAACCCAAAGTTTCAGTCTTCCTTTCCCTCTCTGCCTACTGTTCTGCCTTTTTCCATGTCATTTGGGCATTCCTGAAATATGGAAGTCAAATATTAGCGGGGCTGATGTCAGTTTTTAAATATTCTGAATTTTCAAAAATAAACCTCAAATTATTACTGAGTGGGCAATGGTTTAAAAACAAAGCATAGGCCCGACAGGATGCCTCTGACTTTCCAGATAATCTGATAAATAAAGATTATTTCAGGTTTTCAGGATTTGCCCAGGATCCTGAATCTGGGACCAGTCGGCTATAGTTTCTCCATAGTTCTAGGAATGGGAAAATAGGAATATCTGTCAGGGGGACTTGCTCGCTGTCTATTCCTTATCCCTTAGTCCCAAATCCTGAAGCTCTGAATGAAAAATAGTTATGAGAGAATAAGAAACAGCTCCACCCTCTGGTTTTGCTATCCCTGCCCTAAATCCCCCCTTGAACTAATTCAAATCACCTTGTCTTTTCCTTTTTTCCCTGACCACAGTCCTAATTTAGGGGTAGTTGGTGGCCTTTTCCCTTAGGCTTAGGCTACCTAATGTAATCTTTCCCTTGGTTCTCCCAACCAAATAGCCCACACCTCCAAATCCTTTTAAACTTCTCTCCTCGGCTTGCACCTGATCTCTAATCACTTCCCAAACAAAGGACTAGCAAAAATTGGAAAACTTCTAGGCAAAGCTATCTGACAAGGCTCTAGGTTGGACGACGGTGAATTAAAACTGTAGTTTTCTCACTCCTTTTCTCTTTTCATTTCTTTCTTTTTTTTTTTTTAAACTCTTTTCAGCTGGAAGCCTTTTTTTTCTCTTCAACTTAGTTTGAAGCACACTGAACTAATTTTAAAACGAGAATGTTAAAAAAGAGACATTAACCAAAAATGACAAATGTGTGAGCATATGTGCAAAGATATGTGCATATGTCTTTGTATGCATGCACACACAAAAAATGTAATGATTTTCGGGAGAATTTGCCTTCCAAGGCCCAGTGTCTGCATAATGAGCCATTTATTTATTTATTCATTCATATTTATTTATTTTTTTAGGCAATGGGAAAGAAGGAAAATACATTCAGTTCTCATTGCAGGGCTATCATATCAGACTTAAAATTTCCTGTGATGTGTTTCAAGGTTACTAAACTTTGGCTTCTAGGTACCCTTAATCCTGGCTATTATTCTCCAGGAGCCGTGGTTTTTATTAGCTCTCAAAATAATTTTTTTTCCAAAAAAGACTTTACAACAAGGTAACTTTGCTGATCAAAACAGGAACAAGGGAGACTGAAAGGAGAGAGGAGCAATTGACAGACTAGTTAAGGAGATTCCCAGAGAAGGAGAGGAAATGCAGAGGCAGAGACAAAGAGAAGTTGCTACACCACAGTGGTCACACCAGAGTTGGTATCAGAGGACCTGGGTTCAAATCCAGCCATTCCCTAACGTGGGTTATCTGGCATTCACCTTTATTGACTATGTGATTGATTATTCCAGATTAAAATTTAGGATGCAGCGAAGTTCTTCCAGGCAGGAACCAAATTAAGTCAATTTATAAGTAAATCAGATGGACACTGGACATCAGATATTGAGAGAAATCAATGAGACTACTCAATTATTTGTTACAAGCACTATGAATTTTGGGGTCTGACCAAAATTCTACTTTCCCCAATACTATATCCCTAATTATTAAACCAATGAGTATTAATATATATATTTAGAAGAATGAGACTTGTACATAATTCAGAGGTTCAAACTGACAAAAGGGGGAAAAGTAGTAGGATTATTCGTTAAGGAAGTAGAATGACTCATTCAAAGCCCTGAGATTTTAAGTCATTTTATATAGGCAGTTCAATTAGCACAGGGACTTAGTTATTGTGCCATCTCTACACTCTCAATATTTCTTAGTTTATTTACAATGCACCCATTTTAAGAATGGTGGGTATAAATGACTTACTTAAAAAGTAGCACAATCTTCCTGTCAGACTTGAATTAATTCAAGAACCATGTCTTTAAGGAAGGCTTCTGATTCTCCAGTTGTTTCTGCTTTTCCCCATCCTCCAAAAAACTTCGCATATTTGTGTATATGTTTGCATATATTATATATTACACACATGCTTATTATATATATATAAGTGTATAGATACATACATACACATACATGTGTGTGTGAGATGATGCACCTAGCATGGTACCTAGGGTACAGTAGGCACTTGAAAAATGTTTGCTCCCTTTCCTCTGTATTTAATTATCTGTGACTGCCTTACTTTGGGATTGATTGCTCTTGGATCATCTATTGAGAGCAGGAGTCCCTCTGGTATATTTGTATGTCCAGCACCTAACATAATTCCTGGCACAGAGTAAGCACTTAACATTTAATACATGCTTGTTAAATGACTGACTGATGGATAAACTAATGTAGCTTAGACTTAACCTCTGACCTCTAAGAAGCTCTTTAAGCTTCCCCAAAATAGTTTATAGGATCAAAGCATTTAATATTTTGTGGGCAGGTCTGTGATTCAGTGAAAAGGTAAACACTCAGGAATCAAAGAACCTAGATTCTAGTTTTTGTTCTGCTACAACCTATCTATGTGATCTTTTAGACGTCATTTCATCACCAAGACAACGTTGTACACAGCAACAAGAAGATTATGTGATGATCAACTGTGATGGACTTGGCTCTTTTGAACAATGAGGTGATTCAGGCCGATTCCAATAGACTTGCAATGTTTGTTCACTTTTTTTCTTTCTCATTTTTTCTCCTTTTTGATACGTTTTTTTTTTTGTGCATGATAAATGTGGAAATATGTTTAAAAGAATTGTACATGTCTAACTTGTATTACTTGCTATGTAGGAGAGGGAAGTGAAGGGAAGAGAGGGACAAAAATTTGTAACACAAGGTTTTACAAGGATGAATGTTAAAAACTACTTTTGCATGTATTCTGAAAGTAAAGGCTATTAAAAAAGAAATTTTAAGAAGTTATTTCATCTCTGAGTATCAGTTTCCTGAATTATAAGGAAAGGAATTTTGCATGGGATAGTCTAATTCTACCAATCCATTATTCTAAGCTGCTTTTTTATCAATTATTTAAAGGAAGTATGTCATTCAAATGTTCAGAATGAAGAATTCAAGAAAATTTTTTTAAAAATTTCTATGTTTATATTCCTCAAGAATTGGCTTTAATGGACATTGGAGATTAAAAGTGACATAAACAATCATGAAAATAATGAAATTGTGAAATTAGCTAACTTTCTCTGCTGAGTCTACCCATTAGAGAGGAGTCAGAAGAATGCTCCATGCTAACTTGACCTGACTCCACCTGAATCCAAGACCAAGTTTGTTTGCCCAGGTAACATAATGGAGTTAATAGGGCTAATTTTTCTTCCTAGGGCTATAAGAAAGAACCAGTTAGTTTGTTTTGATAACTAAAAGCGCTAAGAAGGGCTAAGTCCCAATAATAGCTCTAATTTACATAGTACTTCAAGTACCTTTTCACCTGTGAGTCAGATAATCTACCTATTATTATCTCTCAAAATAGGAAAAGTAACATGATTTGACCAAAGTCACCTAGATCTCAAACACCAATCTTCCAAGATCAGTCCCTTGAAATCACCAAGATAGTTTCACTGAGTAGCTACAAGTATTTCATAAACGCACAGGACTAAAGATCCAGAGTACAAATTATTGAACTTAATTTTTTAAAGATCTCAAACAAGATCTTTCAAACAATTTACAAAACCTGGACTCAAAACCTCCCCCATCTTCTATTTTACTGGATATTCTTATCCATGCAAACCCTTCACTTGTGCTTTTGATCCATCAAAGACTCATTTTCAATCTTTCTGTCTTTATGGGCATCTTCCCTATTGCATAAAAACATACAAATAAGTCTCTGATTTTTAAAAAACAAAGCCAGAACAAAAACAAAAACACTTCATTTGACCTTCAAAGCTGATCTTAAAAAAAAAAAAAAGTATTCTACATTTGACGCCTCTAAGTCTCCATCTTCAACTCTTTGAAATCAGACTTTCATCATTAGGAGAAAGAGTATTATGCTCTTCAAGATCACATCTGAAAACCCTTTCCTCTGACTTTTTTCCATTTTACTATGGAACCCCTCTATCCCTTCTGTACACCCTTGCTTCCTTTTCTTGACCCTGCTCTCTCATAGGTCTCCTACTTTCTAGCTGGCCTGAGTTTCTTTTGCTGTCTCATGGTCCTCCTCCTAGTTATGTTCCCCAAAAAACCTTCAGTGTTTCCCATAGAATAAAATATACAGAATTCTCACAGAATAAAAAAGTCTTACATTTAAGGCTTCCGTATTAGTTCTATCCGTATCTGGTTCCGTATTAGTCCTGTCATGCATTCTTACTCCTGGCCCAGGAGCTACAAGTGCTTCCTACAGCATCTCGTCCTGCATTCTCCAACTGCAGTGCCCTTATTTGCAAAGGCACACTGGGAACACACTTCCTCCTTATTTCTACCTATTGAAGTTCTTTTCTTCCTCTGAGGCCCGGCTTAAATACCACTTCCTCTGTACCAGTGGTTGATTCTCAAACTGTGCTCTGAGGATTCTTGGGGAGGGGGGAGTGTCGCTGAGATCCTGTCGGGAGGTCTTCGAGGTCAAAACTATTTTATAGTAATTCTAAGATACACCAAATTTCTAGTACAGTAAATATCAATAGATCTCACTAGAGTGTTTGAGAGCTAGAAGCATTTTCACTGTGAATATTTATACCCCAGAAACATGCAAATGTTACAAATCAGGACTTGATTTATTGTTTTATTGTTTTTCTAGATTAAAGTGATAGAGAAAATATTAATAATGCAGATAAAACAAGTGTGTCATGTCTACATTCCCCCCTTCATGAGAGCCAGTAGTTAAATATTTACCAACACAATATACACTTAGATGCAAACCACGTAAACAAAAACTCCTTGAGGTCCTCAATAGTCTTTAAGCATGTATTTCTAGTCCAAAGACTGTGATACATGCTGAAGCTTCCCTTGATTCACTTAAATTAATATTTGTTCTCCTTCCTCAAATTTTCCTATGGCATTCTATCTGATTCTCCTTTGCTTCCATCATATTCTATCTTGTTTCCCACATGTCAGAAAGTTGTATTATATTATAAATTTCCACAGGTAGGAACTGTGACATATTTTATCACATATATCCAAAATCTGAGCACAGTGTTTTGTATTATGAAATTGCATTGTGAAAATTTACTTAGAATTAAACAGACCCTCAAAATAACCAAGTTAAGTGGGTAGGTAGTCAGGATGTCCCTGTTTCAGTGAAATGAAAACTGAGCTCAATCAAGTCCAAATGACTCACTAAATACCAGAGAAACCTGTATTTGAACCATGTAGAACTCTGCTTGTTTATGAGCCTTCCAGTCCCCCAAAGCCAAAACAACCGCCTTCCCTGGGAGGGTCTGACTACAACAATTCTTTCTGATTAGAAGAATTGAAGGCAAAATTGACACATTAGCCTATTTTTGCCTTGAGTTAAGCTCAGTTTTTCCAGTCCCCAGGAAAATGGATGCTTTCTTCTACATATTCAGGAGTCCTTTTTTGAGCTCCTGCAATAAAGCCACTCATGGGAATGATAATCAGAGCATACCACCAAATTTCATTCTTCTCATCAACTTCTGCCCCTATAAATTTAATGGTGTTTAACACTGTTTTAACCTTCTATCTCAATTTATCATCACCATCACTAGCATCAAATTATCTCTATCCCATACCAATTGGGAAATTTTATTCCCTTGCATTTCACTTTTCTTCCCAAAAGTGTATACGGCAAAAAACAGCTATAACAGCTTTCCCAAAGCTATCATTGACCGAAGTGTAAAAATATATGTCAAAGACTCTAAAGAATGTGAATGGTTGAATCTGCAGACCATAATGGATGTTTTGGAACTTTTATGGGCTATCACAGAAACCCTCTTCCATTTGTAGGCTGTTATTGTTTGTCCTTCACTCTGGAAGAGAACCATGACACCAGAAAGATGTTATTATTTGCCAGTGAGTTGGATTTAAGTGAGGGAGCTCTGTGTGGAGCCCTCCAGTCCAGTGGCCAGATGCAGATGGGGACATCTGGAGATGGCCCGCATTCGGAGGTACCACTAGGCCTATGGCATGCCAGTGTAACTGCAGACACAGGCCCTGGGTTCTTTGTTCTTTTGCACACTTCCCAGATGGCCATGAATAAAACAAAAGGAGAAAACATCTCTTTTCTCTTTGTTGTTCAGGTAATTATACCAACCATCTCTACCTAGAAATATGATGAGAAGGTTCACAACACTAATAATAAATATTATTTATTTAAATGTATTTAAATAAAAGACCAGAACAAGTACAAATAACGAGCAGAAAAGTCTAGCAAGACAGACATATTCCTTACAAGCTAGATTACTTGTTTTTGTTCAGTTACTTTTTATCTGGAAACTTATAGCTCCATAAAACCAAATGTTTGTTCCATTCAACCTGTGTCACAAATTTAATGTCATTTATAAACCCAAAAAGGCTTATAAACTAAACTGAGATGAAAGCAGGGGCAGCTAGGTGATGGAACGGATAAAGCATGGGCCCTAGAGTCAGGGAGTTCAAAGTCGACCTCAGACACTTATCAGCTATGTTGACCCTAGACAAGTTACTCAATTGCCTCCAAAAATTAAAGTAAAATAAAATGTCAACAAAAAAGAAAGAAAGAAAGAAAGAAAGAAAGAAAGAAAGAAAGAAAGAAAGAAAGAAAGAAAGAAAGAAAGAGAGAGAGAGAGAGAGAGAGAGAGAGAGAGAGAGAGAGAGAGAGAGGAAGGAAGGAAGGAAGGAAGAAAGAAAGAAAGAAAGAAAGAAAGAAAGAAAGAAAGAAAGAAAGAAAGAAAGAAAGAAAGAAAGAAAGAAAGAAAGAAAGAAAGAAAGAAAGAAAGAAAGAAAGAAAGAAAGAAAGAAAGAAAGAAAGAAAGAAAGAAAGAAAGAAAGAAAGAAAGAAAGAAAGAAAGAAAGAAAGAGAGAAAGAAAGAAAGAGAGAAAGAGAGAGAAAGAGAGAGGGAGGGAGGGTGGGAGGGAGAGAGGAAGGAAGGAAGAAAGAAAGAAAGAAAGAAAGAAAGAAAGAAAGAAAGAAAGAAAGAAAGAAAGAAAGAAAGAAAGAAAGAAAGAAAGAAAGAAAGAAAGAAAGAAAGAAAGAAAGAAAGAAAGAAAGAAAGAAAGAAAGAAAGAAAGAAAGAAAGAAAGAAAGAAAGAAAGAAAGAGCAAAGTCAGCATGACTTTTTGAAATGACATTTTGAAATCAGCATGTAGACCTCAAGTCACCATGTCTTTTAATTAGTCTTTTTCAATGTCTATATTGTCTCTTTTCAGTCTTAACTTCTCTAAGGCCACTGGACATCTCTTCATTTAGTTTTCTCAATTTGATCTGGAAAGTCCCTTCTGACTCTAAATCCATGAGCCTCTCACCTAGCCTCTAATCTGGACTTTCAGTGATCCTTTCTCTTATTCCTTCTCCCAAGGAAAGTAGTCATTCATTCAATAAACATTTTTTAAAATGTGCATTGTATACAGAGCACACTATGCACTGGGAAAAGTGTGAAGTCTCTAGTCTCATGGAATCCATGGGGTTCCATATGATCGTAGTTAAGAAACCTCAGGATGAGCTCTGGAGAAAAACAGGTTAAAAATGGTGACCATTTCTCTAAGAATATGTTTACAATGTAGAAATAGATCTACTTTTGACCCAGGTAAGGTGATATAAAATAAACTTACTGCCTGTACTAAATTTATCCTCTGATTATGGTTCCTCACTACAAGATAATGAGCCATATTTTAGCTTTTTTTTTTTTTCCTTTAATGACTAGCAGGAAACAAGTAACTTTCTCTCATTAGCTGTATGTTCATAAAACAATATATATATAATGAATATATGTATATACATACGCACATTTGTACAATTATAGTTGTAGGTTCAAATGAAATGGGTATATGTGGAGATTTTTTGGGGGGAGGGGGAGAATTGTTGCTTGTTATTGACTTTGTATATAATGATGCAGTAAAAAAAAATCCTGCTCTTCCTCTTTAGAAGTTTCTTTTTTGATGATGAATAATACGGGAAAAGCCTCCCACAAATATTTCTTTTCAGCTGGCTTTCCTCTGCCCCGTAGGCATCAGAAAACCATAAGGATGGCAATCAAGGGCTCTCATTCCTTTGCAGAATACTGATCTATGTGAGAAATAGAACTGCTCTTCTTTTCCAATTGCTTTTGAAAGTAAAATGTCTAGTGGTTGGGGGGAGGGGAGAGGTGCCAAAAATCAGAAAATTAGAAGGAAGGCTTGAATAAATAAAGCCTAGAAAGGCCAAGGAGAATCATGAGGAAAGTGTGGTCAATCAGACAGAACCACCACAAAAATAAATAGAAGAAATGAGTTTGTACCTCTTCTGACCCAATCCTAGGCTAGACGTGGAAATCCAATTGCAATGAGTCTTGGTAAAGGTAGCAAATAGTAGTTCAGAGATTCAAATATCCTCGGTGAAATGGAACCCAGGTTATTTTGGGAATGATGAAAAAAAATCCATTTTCTGAAAGTTTTTTCTTTTTCCTCTGCTTTGTAGCTTTGTAGTCCACCTTTTAGCCCCCTAGACAATTTATCTTCTCCCTGATCTTTTGTTGGGGGGGGGGAATGTCATCAGAACAGTAGGTATTGAGGAAAGAGTATTCCATAGAGTCTGATTTTATCAGCATAGATGCTTGTTCTCCCATGAATACCACAAAACTCTTAATACCTTGATCAATAGCTACATCATTTAGGTGGGATGGACCACTGGTCAGTATTCTGCAAAGGAATGAGAGCCCTTGATTGCCATCCTTATGGTTTTCTGATGCCTACGGGGCAGAGGAAAGTCAGATGAAAAGAAATATTTGTGGGAGGCTTTTTCCATGTTATTCATCATCAGAAAGAAACTTCTAAAGAGAAGGAAGAGGTATTTATTTATTTATTTATTTTTGCTGCATCACTATAAAAAGTCAATAACAGAAAGACTCAAATCTTGCCTTGGGCAGACAAATCATTTCATCTATTTGCCTCAGTTTCTTAGTCTAATAAAATGGAGATAATCATAATACCTATTTTACAGAATCAAATGAGGTACCAATCTATGTGAAACATTTTGCAAGTCTTAAAGTGCAATATAAATGTGAACTTTTATGAAAATTTTTAAAGAGAATCTTCATGAGTTAATTATGGCCCCCAAATTTCATTATATAGCAGTCAAATCTCTAGAAATTAGATAAGCCTCTGCAAACTTAGCTTGGCTGGTCCTTGCACAAAAGATGCAACCTCTTATCATGAATCCTTTACTCAACATTGTCACACCTTGGTAGGACCTACTCGAGTTTTTGTTGTAGTGGAACATCTTCCTAGAACTCAGGGTCACCTCTTTAATAATGAGGCAAGATTTTGGTGGGGGAAGAGAAAGGGGAAAATACCAAGAACAGTCTAATTCACAGCTGTACAAGTTAGCTACTACAGTCAGCCTCTGGAAGATGCTCTGCCTGATTTAGAAGAAAAATTGCCCAGAGTAAATAATTTCACAAGCAAACAGGTAGATTTGAACATAAGTGATATTTTTGGAAAAGCAGCTCTGCTAGGCCATTAAGCTATCATCTCTATGAGAGGTTAACCTCATGAAGGGATCCCTTTATTTTTATGCGGCTCATATCTCCAGAATTTGGAGGAATCACGTAAGGAAAATATCAGAGAAAATCAAGTCAGGAAGTATCCCAGCCAGTCCTACTGTTCCATGCTCCTCTCTGTTTCTCTGTGTTCCTGCCAGTTCTAAAATGCATAAGGGTTTCTGTTTGCAGAAATAAATCCTTCACATTTCCTCTCTTCTTCTTTCACTGAGAAGATAAATTCCTTTAGGGTGATTTTTTCTGGGCTGAATCTCTCAAGCTCTATGTCACAGTGGCTTTGCATCACACAACAATTTGCAACACCCCTTAATCAGGGAAAGTAATAAAGAAAATTCACCAATTTATAAAACATCTCTCCCAACAGCACTTCTATAAAAACACAGAAAATAGAGTCTAATCAAGTCTCACTTTGGAGCTAGCACTTACATGTCAAAGAAGGTAAGAGCTTTCTAATCACGGCATAGCCTCCATTCATACTAGATTCATCTATTCTATTTCTGAAAATTATTTTCTTGAGCATCTGTCAGATTTGTTCATGTTTTTGTCATTTTTTTCCAATTGAATTTAAGATACTAATGGCAGCCAATGTAAGGCAAATTACCCTCATCATTTATGTTTAAGGTCCCCTGTGGCTCAAAGCTGCAGAGCCATAATGGGAAACAGAAATCATGCCTTTGATTTTAATAGCAGGAAGGTAGCCCTTTGTTGCATTTTAGCATACACACATAAAATGATGGGGATGGAAGGAAGCTTAAAAAGTCAACCAAGTCATCCCTCTGCCTTCAGAAAGTCTTATTTTCCTCTGGGCATTCACCATCCATTTGTGAAAAGCTTCCAGGGAAGGCTACTCCACAAACTTCCTCAGAATCAAAGTCAATATTTAGCAATGCTTCACTTCAAAAAATTCTTCCTTAAATCTAACCTAAATCCTTCATGCTTCTTTCCATTAGAGTCTGTTTCCTTTTTCTATGACCTTAATAGAAAAAAAGAACAGCTGGTCACCATACACTTTATAATAATCTTTCATAATCTTGAAAGTTGTTATTAAATCATCCTCTAGTCGTCTCTTCTAGAGGCCAAATAATCCTAGTTCTTTCAACCAGTCTTCATAGGTCCAATTTTCCTGCCCTTTAATCATCATCATTAATTTTCCAAATACTCTCAAATTTTCTATGTTGCAGAACCTGGGTCACCTGAATTTTTTCCCTTACCTTTATATCGCTTGTTATCTGGGAAGAATGACATTTAGTCATTAGTAGCCATTAAGAACTATATCATGCTCCTTTGGCAGATTAGTTAGCAGAGGAATGAAGGGAAGAGCTACAGGCCAGGTAAATATAAGGCAAAAGGTTTGGAGATGAGTAAAGGTTTGGAGAACAGGAATTGTATTGCTGATAAAAGCAGAATCTGGTAAAACGACATGAGAAACATATTAGGCTACTGGGTGCAAGTGAGCAACAATAAAAAGGAGGAAAGGAAATAACAAAGGGATGAAAATACTCCCTTCTACAGTTTTGCCAATCACACTATAAGGACCAATACTGGCAAAATTGTTTGTCTTAGATGCCCTCAGCCTCCTTTTTTTAGATTATTTCTCCCTCCTCTCATCTCCTATTACTTTTTCAGAGGGCATTTACAATTTAAGCCTTATTTTTCATTGTGGAATGAGAGGTTTGCTCCTTGTTAAATATCAGAAGATGAAGAGATAGAAGAGGCTGTCAGCTTGTTAAAAGTGGGCAGAGAGCTGATACTAGAGCCAGCAGGCCCTGGGATCAAATTCTCTCTCCAGCACAGACTGGCTATATAGCCCTGAGCAAATACCTTATACTCTCCGACCTTACAGCCAGAGATACCAACAAGTACCAAATGCAGACAAATGTAGAAGCAGAGTAAAATGTAACTGGAAAATGTTTAAGAAAATAAAGAAAAGTACAATATAATACAAGTAATATGAATCTGTGGTTTTTTAAAGTCAGTGTGGCCCATAGGGATCTGTTCCAGCTGATACCACTGCAGTTTGGTCAACCCTTTAAAAGCTATAAATTCTAGGAAAGATGGTGGCTTGCAACAGTCGAATATTTCTTCACTGACAATGAAGTCACAGGTCTAGACTCCCCCTTCCCCCATGAGGGTTGGGGAAAGGAAAAAGGAAAGAGTGCTGCCCATTGTTAAAGGAAGCCTTTTCAAATCCTATTACAGAGATGAGGCCTGGGCTGGGCAATATTGTCAAAAAGACCCGAGTTCAAATCCAGCCTCAGACACAAGTCACTTCACCCGGTTTGCCTCAGTCTCCTCAGCTATAAAATGAGCTGGAGAGAAATGACCAACCACTCTGGTATTTTTGCCAAGAAAACTCTAAATGGAGTCAGACGCAACTGAACAAGAAAAGGCCCACTCTGGGGCCCGGGTAGCACCAGGATAGTCAAGCCCAGTCTCATTAAGCTGATTTTACTTGCTATTCTAGTCCAATGAATCATTGCCTCTTTATTTCCTAGTCTTTTCTTAAAGCCATTTTCTGTTAAATAGTTGCAGCTACAGCCTGAGAAGTGATTGCTGGGATGGAAGCGATCCTCTGCTGGGAGCCTGAAGTTGAGCAAGGTAAGCTGATTATTCTCCAAGAGTAAAAACCCAGGTATGTGCCTTAGAACTGACTGTATGATTTGTTAGCAATCTGCTGCATCAGCAGGTTTACCTCTGGGGTAAAACTACCTCTAAGCATCTTCCAAGAATGAAAGGAGGGAGGGAAAGAAAGGCACAGAATGGAGTTGGGGACCGTGAGTTCTGGGCTCGACCCTTCTCCACAGTTTGCTAACTTACATTATGGAAGAGGGCCAATTACTCCTTTAATATCTTATTTATTTTTCACTTGTCAATGCCTCAATTTCCCCACCTGTAAAAGATATAATGTCTCCCTCACAGAGATGTTAGAAGAGTTAGTGAGGTAATGTCTAAATGCTTGGAGCTCCTTGGCAGAAAGGCGCTATATAATTACTATTTAGTATTTATGCCGCCCTTCATGTTTGCCAAGTGCTTTATGATCATTCCTCAGGAGCTGCTCCTCAGAGCCAGTCTGTGAAATCAGTCTTTTACATGACTCTCCATTTAAAGGATGAGGAAACTGAGGCAGAGTGAGGTTAAGTGCTTAGGGGTCACTGAGAGAGCAGCAAAAGTGTGAAATCTGCCACTGCCAAGTTCTCAGCATCCCCCAGTGCAAACACAAACTACTCTTTATCATTTCTGAATGCTGAGCCTCGCCTCGCTGAAAATCTTCCTGGAGGCAGTTCTGTTTTAATGAGAACTTGAAGGTGGGATTCAGAGGAAACTAAAGATGCTAAAGAACTTAGGGGCCATTAGAAATGCAAATTCCAGCTTCAGGAGTCCCAACGTTTTCTTCAAAAGTTGACAATCATCAGTCTCATCTGTAAACATAATGGGTTCACAAACCTAAAACTGGAAGAGACCTTAAGAGTCATCTAGTACAACTACCTTGTTTTATGTATAAACTGAGACCTAGAAAAATCAAGTAACTTATCTAAATGCCTTTCCTGCCTGAAGGTCAGTGTTTAACAGTATTCTAGAAGCAGTCATTTTCTGCTCAGAAAACTACTTTTTCTACTCAGAGCTGTCCCAAAGTTATGCAGGGCCCAATGCTGATGCTAATCTCTCCCCTCTCTCCCTCCCTCCCTCCCTCCCTCCCTCCCTCCCTCCCTCCTCTCTCTCTCTCTCTCTCTCTCTCTCTCTCTCTCTCTCTCTCTCTCTCTCTCTCCTCTCTCTCTCTCTCTCTCTCTCTCTCTCTCTCTTTCTTTTTCTTTCTTTCTCTCTTTCTCTTTCTTTCTTTCTTTCTTTTCTTTCTTTCTTTTCTTTCTTTCTTTCCTTTCTTTCTTTCTTTCTTTCTTTCTTTCTTTCTTTCTTTCTTTCTTTCTTTCTTTCTTTCTTTCTTTCTTTCTTTCTTTCTTTCTTTCTTTCTTTCTTTCTTTCTTTCTTTCTTTCTTTCTTTCTTTCTTTCTTTCTTTCTTTCTTTCTTTCTTCCTTTCTTCCTTTCTTCCTTCCTTCCTTCCTTCCTTCCTTCCTTCCTTCCTTCCTTCCTTCCTTCCTTCCTTCCTCCCTCCCCCCTCTCTCTCTCTCTCTCTCTCTCTCTCTCTCTCTCTCTCTCTCTCTCTCTCTCTCTCTCTCTCTCCCCATCTCTCTCTCTCTCTCTGTCTCTGTCTCTCTTTCTGTCTCTCTGTCTCTTTCTTTCTGTCTCTTTCCCTTTGTCTCTGTTTCTTTGTCTGTTTCTCTCTCACACAACATGGAGACAGGAGGACATAGTGAGGAAATACTACTTTTTTCTAAATGCTAGAAAAATGTCACTCTCCCTGACATGCAGGTATTCATTCTGTTACAAGATAAGTCACTTTTGTTTTGATAAAAGTTTTGAAGGCTCTGGACAACCATAATACACAAGGAGCACTGTGATAAATTCTTGACTAAACCTTACAAATGCTCTGTCCCTCTTCTGCTAGTAATAATAATAGTTAACATTCATATAGCACTTAATATGTTCCAGGCACTATACGAAGCACTTTTACAATTATTATTTCATTTGATTCTCACAACATCCTTGGGAGGGAGGTGCTATTATTATCTCCATTTTACAGATGAGGAAACCAAGGCACATAAAAGTTAGTGATTTAATCAGCGTCACACAGACTTTAAGTGTCTGAGGCTGGAGCTTGAACTCAGACTGGATGCTCTACCCACTGCCACTTAGATGCCCCTTTTCTGCTGAGAGAAGGTGTGTAAAGGAGGAGGGGAAAATTCACGTGCAATGTAGGGGCTGACAAACTTGGAGTCACTGGACTTGATCTCTTCTCCCCATTCAACTACTACTTTCTACCTGTGAGACTTTAAATCACTTAAACTCTCTGGACCTCAGTCTTTTCATCTATAAAATGGGAGAGCTCTGGGGTTTGGGGACTAGGTAATCTCTGTTGTTTCTTCTGGACCTAGATCTTAAGATCCTACTAAAAGGGAATCAAGGTCAGCTTTTCCTTGAAAGTGTGTACAGAAATATCTTAGGTTTTGTTTGTTGGTTTTTAAGAGTACCTGCCACCTCCAACAAATCCTCCACATCCCTACAACCCTAGGGTTAACACTCAGACAACTCAATTGCTTAGTCCCCAAAACAAGAAAAACTTCCCTCATTCCCCCAAAGATACAAGGAGTGAGTTATTACCCAAAGGGCTGGCCTACCCTGGAAATGGCTCTTTCCTCTTAAGAAATGGTATAAAGGAAAGAGCTTTCAGACTTAAGGCAGGAGAACACTGGGTTAAATCCTGCTTCTGACACTCCCTGGCTTTGGGGCTATGGATGTCACTCAAACTCTCTGAGTTCAGTTTCCTCATCTATAAAATGAGAATAATAGTGTCCATAGCACCTACCTCACAGGGTTGCTGTGAGGGTGGTGTGGATAACAATACCAAGATTTTGCAAACTTTAAGGCACTAAACATTTAAATGGAAGCTATTAGGATGATATCTTCTTCAATCCATGCACTTTAGTCATCTCTTTCTATTTCAATACTTTTTATCTAACACAAAAATTTTCTGGACTCAAAGGCCAACACCCCCGCCCCCAAAATAAAATGAAAATGAAAATGAAATAAAAAGATTTCACAATCACAGAAGTACAGTTCCAGTTGTACGCACAGATTTCTGCTTCATTTACCCAACACCCTCAGGCACATCAATATCTACATACTATAATAATACATTCTAATCCCAATTTGGGAGGACTACCTGGAAAACAGAGGAGTGCTGAAAACAATATTCCTGGTCCCAAATTAAACCGCCAGGGAGGAGACCTCTGAGAAGCAAAGGTAATAAGCTTGTTTTGGCTGGTCCTCTAGTGGGTGAAAGGCCATGAGGCCTGGGGCATTAACGACTGAGTTGTCTAGCCCATACAACAGATTGTGCACCTCAGGGTCAGTCTATGGCAGGGGTTCTTAACCTATTGTCTCTGAACTTTAAAAATATATATTTGAAAACTATTTGAACATATTCATTTCCTTTATAATCCTATATATTTTATTTTATGCATTTAAAATTAAATGAGAAGACGTCTAAAAGCTTCATCAAACTGACAAAGGAAGGGGTCCATGTTACAAAAAAAGTTAAGAGCCTCTGGCTCAAGTTCAGTCAATAAACATTAAGTACCTCATCTTTGCCAGGCATTGTGCCATACATTGGGGAAATGGAGAAAGGCAAAGAAAAGTCCACATTCTCAAGGAGCTCACAGTCTAATGGAAGAGACAACATGTACAAACAAGATAAAGACTGGATAAATGGGATATAATCAACAGAGAAAATCACTAAAATTAATAAAGACTAGGTAAATGCTCCTTTACCTGAAACTTGAAGGAAGCTAGGAGGCGAAGATGGCCAAGGCAAAAGTGTTTGTTATTCAACCTTTGTTTTCACCCCTCTTCAATGTCCCACTCTCTCCAGCATACCCTCTTGTACCCAGCTCCTCCAGCTGCTCAGTGGTCCCACACTGACTACTGACCCAAAAAAGCTTTCATGGTAACATTTCCATAGTCCTGAACGGCTCTCCTAGTTCTATATCTTTCCTTTAATGATAGGATATTTTTGTCCCATGTTCCATGCCTTAAGAGCTCCCCTATCTGCTATCTAATTTCCTAAATTAATTAGAGCAGAAGCCCTACACCAGAAGTCACCAAGGACAGGAATTGTAGAATTGATGGAAGAGTTGTTTTGTGGGAGGATGGCTTACAGAAGGGTTTTCAATACCCAACATCACATTACATCACGTGCCTGTTCCCTATATACACTTGGCCAGCCCTGGTACATTTTATGACAGGAGTTCTTAATAAAAATTTCTTTATTTCATCAAGCTTATGAATTCCTTCTCAAAACAATATTTTAATGCATAAAATAAAATATGTAAAATTACAAAGGAAATACATATTACCATTATCAATTTTTTTTAAAGTTCATGGACCCCAAGTTAAAAATCCCTATAGGTTAAAAATATTCTATTGGAGAGTTGCCAAAGAAATGTCAAACACTATGGCAGATAAAAATTGCAGTATATTCTAAACAGAAGGAAGGAAAAATGTACCTCAATGATAAAAAATAAAAGTTTTCATACATAGTGGCTTGTTAGTATTCAGCATGCAAAAAACAAAAATAAAAATCTTTCCTATTATTCTAGGGAGGGTTCCATGATTGTATTTGTCACCAGTACAACCATTTCCAAACTTCCCCTTTCCAAATCCCTTTTCTCCCTCCCCATATTCAGATGTTTATCATCTTTTTGCCATTTCTTCCCTTTTCCTCTATAAAAATCTGCTTTAAGGGAATCAGTTATTTTATACCTTCCTGGGAATTCAACTCAGTGAATCAGACAGATAGAGCCTACTCAGACAATGCACTTGTGGGCCCTGGACAACTTTAGAAAAATGTGTGCCCTATGAGTAAGTGTCCACTGGAGGCTTTCAGCCTTCCATGCAACACATGTAACTTGCATTTATCACAAAATAAATAGCTATATGCCATGAAAGGCATAATTTTCTAGCTTTAAAAATTTAGAAAAAGCATTATTAAAGCAGTATTGTACCCCCCCACACACCTTTCCCCAACTCCTCTGCAATTAACATTCTAGGAAAAAATGTCTATACTTTCTATCCTTATTTTAAGATGCCATTAGATATAACATTATCAGAATTATTAGTCTCCCTGAAGTGTAAAGGGAGAGCCAAAATTACCAGTGTCAAAAGGCTGTAAAATCATGCTCTTATAGGCTATTCTGAGTGTGTGTGTGTGTGTGTGTGTGTGTGTGTGTGTGTGTGAGACAGAGAAAGAAAGATGAAAGAGAGATTAAGAGACAGAAAGACAGAAAGAGAGAGAGAATGCTAGTGGAGAACAGAAGCAGAAGTATTCATGACTGTTATTCCTGGCAATAAACAACTAGGACAACATTCCTCAGACTCTACTATCTCAACACCTACAATTTGTGTGAGGAGCCTTCTGGGCCAGAAGACACCATCATCAGATGGTGAATGTCTAATACATTTACACTTGAAGATAATTTTTAACTTAAAATGAAAGGCTTTTCCTTTTATTAAAGGGTCTTGCTGGCAGCAACTACAGTAGGGAAGGTATGTGTTGAGGGGACTTTTCTCATTCCTGGTCCCCAAAACAACAACCACCACTTAAGCAGACACCTTCTTGGCCCACCAAAAGGCCTTTGATTCCTCCAAGGATCCTAGAATGAATATTCTGAACAGTGTCTTGGAGGGATTTAAGAGACTGGCCCAAGATTACACTAAGTAGCTAATGACAGAGATGAGACTAGATGGTTTCTAGTCTTATCTCTGTCATTAGCTACTTAGTGTAATCTTGGGCCAGTCTCTTAATCATTCTGAAAAATAATGACATTAAGCCAGATGATCTCTACATTCTCTTTTACTTCTTAAATTCTAAAAGCTTTCTGAATGATTTGGGACATCTTTTCTCAGTCTCTGAAACTGACTTGACAATTCTAAATGATATACTTCTCTACCTCCAAACCTCTCCAGATAAAATGCAATAAGATTTTAAGTGAACAGTTAAAAATACTTTCAAATACTAAAATATATGTGTGTATAGATATAGATATAGATATATGTATATTCTTCAATTCAGGTTTAATTCAAGGATTGGCTACACAGTACAATAGATTTGGAGTTAGATCACTAAATTGGAATCTCTGCCATGTAAATCCTGTGTAATTTTGAACAAGTTTCCCTCTCTGGGCCTCAGTTTTCTCATCTGTAAAATTAAAGAATTGGTTTAAATGACCTCTAAAGTTTCCCTCATACTAAACTAATGATTCTAATAAGTGACATAGTACCAAAAAATATCACTGATTTAACTCCATTTAAGAATAAGAAAAAACAGCTTTTGGTTCACTCCAAGAATCTGACAGAAAGGATTTCTTTTGGGATTAAAAAAAAAAAAAACTTTAGCGCAAAAGTCATCTCATAAATGTTTTACATGATTTTAAGAATGAAAACTTTCTAATGTCTACTAATTGTTACCCCATCCAGAAACTCAAATACATGTGCTTTCTTTCAGAATACTTATCACTTGAAAAACTGTCCTACTATATTTAGTATAAAATAAATATATCAACTGAAACATATGCATATGGAAAATGTTCTGAAAATGACATCTCCTTGTGAACATGAGCTTACCCTACTGGGAAAAAAAAGTGTATTCAGATCACTAGATACCAGGGGCAAGAAAGGTTATGTCTTTGTGGTTTTGAAGACAGACCAGGGAAGCCTCCAAAGAAGGGACAAAGCATGATGCATGTTTTAACTGCTGTGATAATTTGCTAGGAAAGGATGTGAAGGGTATAGCTTTCCTTGCTGTAGCATGCCATGTGTTACTGAATTAAATTACTGCCATGAAGTCTTCTAGTGGAGGAATGTGTAAACAGGCTATATATCCTTGCATCAGTTCCCCAGAATGTTGCACAACACAAAATGCCTCTCGATGTGTCATTTCCTTCTTGGCCATCTTCCCGGCTCCTGACAGTCAGTCAACAAAAAAAAAAAAAAAAAAAAAAAAAAAAAAAAAAAAAAGGAAAGAAAAGAAAAAAAAGAAAAAAGAAAGAAAGGAAGAAAGGAAGAAAAAAAGAAAAAGAAAAAAGAACCCTAAAGAGATTTAAGCTGTTCTACTCATAAGCACATTCCCCCAACATCAGACATAATCTCCCCCACCACAAAAAAAAGGGAGGTCCACCTCCTCCTTCCATTTTCCTCCTGGAGAAAAGATGGGGGGGGAAGGACGGCATGTGGGAAAGGAGGGGGCAGGGAGCGCTTTTAGAATTACTATGGTAGCAAGTCTAAAAGACAATATCCTTATATTCTAAAAACAACAAGAACAACAACAAAACCTTCACACATTTCTATATGTTTTGTAAGTTGGCTGGTCAAATGAAAAACATCCATTGCAGACAAACTCCGATTCATCCGTGTTGATATGGAGGACATGAAGAGTACAAAATTTGCCTCAGCCCAAAGTGCCCTCATACACCTCATGGGCAGTGACAACAAAGAAATCTGTCAGGAAATCAAAGTTTCTTCTGCTAACATCTATTAGTCAGTGTCTTCAGAGGTACAGCCCAAGTAATAGGATTTCCAAACTAATTCTGCAAACAGAAAGACTCTTGATGCTGGATCTGTTCTAGGCCTGCCCTCAGCCCTTGGTAGCCTCTTCCTTCATCCCTCTATCCAACACATCTTTACTTATTCTCTGCCTTACCTCACATGTTGTCAGGCTTTAAATAAGCCTCAATCAGTGATGAGCAACCAAAAGCCCTTACTGAAAGTCTAAAAATTTCAACTATCCCACAGGACTTCTGGAGCATCACAAAAAGGGAAGAAGGATTATGATTGAATTTCCACAGGTAGCATCTGAAATAAGGAGTAGAAATTACTTAATCCTCAATCACCTTTATTCCCTACCTATCACAAAGATATTAACATGAATAAAATTAAATAGAGATAAATGTAAACTTCTATCCCAAGGTCCAAAAAAGTTAAATTGTACAAAAATGAGAAATGTCACACATTTATACAGAGTGAGAAAAAATAACATGAAACATATCAGATTATAAACTCGATGAGTAACAATAACAATTGCTAAATTGTGACATAGTAGCAAAAATGTCAAGGGGATCTTAAGCACATTAATGAATGCATGAAATTTGAAACAAGGAAGAAGACAGGTTCTTTGTATGCTGCTCTCATTTTAAAATATGGTTGCCATATTTTAAGGACATCAATCAGTTAACCACGTTTAGAGTAGAGGGTCCAGTATAGGAAGAGAATTAGAAATCATTCCATGGGAAGACAATCTGAAGGAACTGAGAATGTTTAGACTAGAAACAAACAAACAAAACTAGAGAAGATGATAGCCATCTTCAAATGACATTTGAAGAGGGGATTAGACTTGTTCTGCTACGTCCCAAATGGGGAACTACAAGCAATTGTAGTAGAAGTTGCAAAGAAGTAGATTTCAGTGCCACATAAAGAAAAATGTCTAACATTTGGAGATATCTGAAAACGGATTGGCTACTAATGAGATAGTAAGTGTCCCACCATGGAAGGCCTTGTAATAAAGGCTTCTTTCAGATATAGTAGATAGGAAACTACCTTCTATAAGAAGCCCTTCTCACTCCCCCTTCATCTTAGTATGAGATCACCTCTGATTTACTCTGTGTGTGTGTGTGTATGTGTGTGTGTGTATCTTGATAGTACATAGTTGTTGGAATATTCTCCCCCATCAAACTGCAAGCTTTGTGAGAAGGGGCTGTTTCTGCTATTTTTTACACAGAGAGCCTAGAACTTTATGTAAGTGCTTAACGAAGTTTGCTGTCTCAACTTCCAAAACTGAAATTCTACAAAGGGAGGTACACTGTAGAAAAATGAGACAATGCCTTACTTAAACTTTTCTGCCTCAGAACTCAACATTTAAAACAGTAAACCTTACTTCTCTTTCTGAAAATGTTTCCAGAATAGGGAGTAGAGAAAATTTCTCTGAGGAGTTAAGTAAATAATCAAAGACTAAGGGAGCTGAGCATGCAAGGGAATGAAAAAAATAATACACAGCGTCAGCTGAAACACTCAAGCTTCTTCCCCTAGCAATGCGAGCCAGGGCACTAAGGCAGTCCTAACTATAAAAACAATACCAAATACTTACCCTCCCAGGTGGCCTCCCACTCCCCTAAACTCTAGACCCATTTGAAAGTAGGGAAGACAGCCAAGCAGAAGCAATGTGGCAGCCTAAGCCTGGGACCATCAGCCTGAAGGAACAGAAAGAAGACAAGGAAAAGAAGCATTTGAAGAGTTTCATCTCTTCCATACAGATAGTACCGGGGGAGCAGAATAAGGACAAAGGGGACACAGCAGAGAAGGTGTAAAGAACAAGGGTTTTTTTTTTTGTCTCCTTTAGCAAGAAACATGATTCAGCTCCCCAAGGTACACATAAGAACTCTCAGATTCTAACTTGTCTATGCTGGGGATTATGCCAGAAAATATGTAAGAAAATGGGCATTTTCTAAACTAGAAGATATGAAAAGAATAAAGTTTCCAGTCCACTCCAAGAATGTATTACACTCTTCAAATTAATTGCTTGACATTTTGAGGGATCCAATGACCTCAAAAGGTATATAGAAAAAAATTGTATTCATAATGTTCAGTGTGTACCTTTTCCCCCAAGAAAATTAATCAAATTTAGTTCTTCAAATATAAAGTGGCACAAATAAGGCAAGAAGTAGCCAAAAGTGTTTGTTGAATAAATTTTTAAAATGGCTTCCACATTAATTGTGATGGTATAGCCCAGGTTCTTAAACTTTTCTACTCACAACTCCTTTTTGCCTGAGAAATTTTTATATAATCCCAGGTATATATGTATATAAAATAGGCATACAAATCAAATATTTACTGATAATAAATCATAATTTGTGACCCCCACATTCAGTTACAAGACTCCATGTGGAGTCACAAAACTACAGTATAAGAAACTGGAGTACAGTCAGAATAGGTCCACTATGACAGGAAAGGGAGATTTCTAAAATCAAGGAAGGGAGGGAGGGAGAAAAGGGGTGGAGTTATGACTTAGAGAAGTATGTTCAATTGAAATTTGGAATGTAAGGAATAAAAAAAAAAATTAAAGATGGAGATAGAAAAGGAATGGAACTTAAAAAAAAAAAAACTTCTATATTACCAATAGAGGCAATATTCTCTAGTGATTCCCTGTTATTTCTTGCCTGGAAGGTCAAAAAATGGCCTCCTCTTTTTTGACATTTAAAGCTATTCATAATTCCTCCTTTCCTATCTTTCCTATTGTCCCAGCTTTCTTACTCTTTATTGCCTTTCACAGACTCTACAATTAGAGAGGCCTACCTGTATCAAACAGGATGCTCCATCTTCTATCTCTGTTCCTTTATATTGGCTGCCTCCTACCTGTGGAATGATCTCCACCCTTCATCACTGCTGTCTCCTGGCTTCCTTGAAGCTTCATAAGTCCTACCTCTGCAAAATATTTTTGTGATTCTTTGCATCCTGAGGGATTAGCACAATGCCTAGCACGCAGTAAGTGCTTAACAAATGCTTGTTGAAACAACTGATTTGTGGATAAAGTCAGGAAGACTTGAATTCAAAATATGCCCCCGACATGAAATAATTTTATAAGTCTAAAAAGCCACTTTAGCACTTTAAGCCTCAGGCAAGAATGTTCCTAGTACTTAATTATGTCATAGACAGAGTGTTAATATGAAAGAAAGGTGGAAGAACATGCCCGTTCTATATTGGATTGCTAGGGGAAGGGAGAGGGGGAAGAGAGGGAGAAAATTTTGGAACACAAGATGAATATTGAAAACTATCTTTGTAGGTATTTGGAAAAATAAAATGCTATTGAAATTTTTTTTAAAAATAGTGGAAGAAGTTTTTAAAATGGAGAGATTTCTCATGCTGACAAAACCCTTTATGAAAGACTCTTACTATATTTGATACTTCCATACTGACAAACTACACATTCTGCGACCAAACTTCTCCTTCCTCATGGGAATTCTTTAAAGCAGGCAGAGATGGAACCAGGTGCTTAACCAAATTGTAGACTGCTAACAGAAACTTAGGTCTAACCCAGTAAGAGATCTTTTGTGACTTTACTGCTCTCCCCGCTAAAGATGGCTCCTGCAGGAAAGCACCCGCTATCGATTCTCTCAAGTTAATTTGCCAACAAAAGGTCAAAAAGTCTTTCCTGAAAACAAGACTTACAAATTTGGAATCTTCAGCATGATGTCATGTCTTAAAATGATAAGCTGGCAAAGAAAGTAAATGACATTCTGTAAAGATGTGCACCGTTTTCATGTTTACGCTACTTAAGATGAAGGTCCTAATAAGTCATCGGCTGTGTTCCTTTAAAGGGAAGTTTTATAACTGAGATGAATCACAACTGCAAAAGATCAAAGTAAAAAAACATCAATGATGCCATGGGGTACTTTTTAATCTTGTAATGAGTGATGATCATGTGCTCTTATGAAGTTAGTCCAACTGCCAACGCCAGATGTGTATATTAAGAAAAGGAGTTGTTTGTGAAGTGACAACACCGGTTCAGCTGCCAGAGACAGAAAACATAGAAGGATGAAGCCCTTCAGATTTCTAACTAAAAGGATCTCAACAGATGTGACAATAGGCCAGACCTCAGAGAGAGGGCATTGTTTGGCTGAAGTATCCCCAACTGCAAGGAACTTTGTATGTGTTTTGTTTTGTTATAACAGAATCATAATTATCTATTCCACCTTGCTTCCCCCAGGCCACGTGGATGCAAGCTTAAGGCATTATTTATATCACTGATTAGTGTCATTTAGTAATGTGCAGAAATTGGAGCTGACTGTCTCACTAGGAGAAACAAACATTTGTGCAAAACCCATAGTATGGGAAGTCTGCTTTAAGAAGTTATTAGTCTCTTAAAAGTGACATCTCATCAAGAGAATTTGAAGACTTACTATAAAGAAACTTCCAAAACAACAAGATATTTCACCTGTCATATGCAAAAGTGCTGATGAAAAAAAAGAAAATATGTACCAACCAAAACTTCATCTCTGATTCTCTACTTAAACAAAGGCTGGATGGAAGAGCAGATCAGATAAGTGGAAGCTTTCAACAGATAGTCAAGATGTTTTAGGTAAAAATGACATTTAGTAATACTAAATTAGGAGTGTGAAATCCTTAGGTGGTTCAGCCCATCAGAATATAGTAGTTTCTGTGGGAAAAATTTCCACTTAAAAATAAAAATCCTATATTTTTTAAAAATCTGAAACTCTGTTATTAGTGGACTCCTCTTTTTCTCAGGGAATTCCTCATTAAAATTTTTTCTACATCCTCTTCAAGAAAGTACTACTAAATTAGGTAATCTGAATTTTGGAGGGCTCTAAACCACTTAATTTAATACTCGATGAACTCTCTCTAAAACAAAATATTACTTAATTCATTGTAGAAAAACATAAATGACTTTCCACCTTAAGACGCCTTAAATCTTTGAAATTAAAGAAAGTGAGGTTTGTCCAGAAAAGCTAAGGCTAAGGGGAGAGGGAAGACAGAAAAAAGGATGAGTACAATGCTGAGTAATCTATAGATGGAAAAGCTGATCCTATTTAAGGTGCCTTCTGATGTTGGAGTCATCCAGAAATTTATTCTGAATTTGCTGAGTCTTCAATTTCCACTTCCTGCTCTCCTCCTGAAAAGTATTCCATGACATCATGAACAGGACATCCAGTTATCCATAGACACTTCTTGGATTTCCATGAATTATCATTCAGGAATGTTGGAGTAGGAATTTAGTTCCTCATTCCATTTCTGGGTCCTTGCTATGAATCCCATAAGTTGATGCCAAAGTGACTGCTTACACACCCAAACCTTAATTTTCTCAATAGAGCATTTTCCAGTTTGAAAGTACTGGTTTCCTTGATAAACATCAACTAATTAATTACCACAACAATTTAGGACTGTGGGTTTTAAAGTTGGAAAGGGTGGTCTACTTCACCCCTTTCACTTCTATAAATTAATAATACTGTCCTCATTTCACAGAGAAAATAAGTAAATTTCCCACAATAACAAAATAATATTGAAAAGCAATCATTGGTGGTAGAACTGTGAACTGATTTAGCCATTTTGGAAAGTAACCCATAATTACTCCCAAAGAGTTATGAAACTGTGTATATACCCTCTAACCCAGCAATACTGCTATTAGATCTGTTTCCCAAGGTGATCAAGGAAAAAGGAGAAAAAAATCAAATATCTTCTAAAATATTCCTAGTAGAACTCCCTTTGTGGTGGCAAGGAACTGGAAATTATAAGTTGTGGTATATAATTGTGATGGACTAATGTGCCAAAAGAAATCATGAGCTGTTTGATTTTAGGACAATATGGAAAGATTTGCATGAAATAATAAAAAGTGAAATGAGTAGAGCCAAGAGAACACTGCATATAGAAATATGCAGTAACAGCAATATTATTCAAAGAATAAATATGAATGTCTAAGCTATTATGAGTTATAGGATATTCAAATCAACTACAGAGGATTGATGAAGGAAGCTGTGTCTACCTCCAGAGAAAGAAATGCTATACAGATTTATAGTTTCACACAAATACATATATGTATGTGTTTGCATGTATGTATGTATGTGTGTGTATACATACATATATATATATATGTATGTATACACACACATATATCTGTCACATGTTAGTTTTTTCCAGTGAAGAGTTGGGAAGAAGGAAAGGAAACATCTTAGAATTTAAATGTAACAAAAACAACTTTTTTTAAAGCACTCATATAAAAAATGAACTCCTATTCATTTCCCCTAAAACCACTGCCTTCTCATCTTTTGTCATGTCCAGAAAAATTGATCCCAGTTGAAAGCATACTTATCTTTTCTTGTATTTATCTCCTCAGTACTCTAATTACTAATATATATGTACTCATCCTTTATACTGTTTTCCCCAAAATCAAGACAGGAAGCATAAGGTCAGTAAGACACACCTATTTAAGAACAAAGATTAAAAGAATAATAAGCACCCTACTTTATGCATGTGACAAGTGAACTTCCCTGCTTCACCAGAACTTCAGGGTTAGATAAAATGGGCAATTCGATACCCTCCAACACAGGTGGTCATCCCTGGCCACCTTATCAAGGAAAGCCCTAGGCCCATTCAGATAAGAATCCTGAAGCTGTCCTCCATTCATCTACATGGCAAACCTCCATTGCACGTCTAACCACCTTGGGCTCCTACAAATATGTGGGTCATCCACCTCTGAATAGGAGGATCCCAAGCTGAAAAGGCAGAGTTAGCAATGACCCAACTTTGTGAACTTGGAAGAACGCCATGCACATGAAAGGAGAAAACAAAAACCTCAAAGACTCAATTTTGAAGCAGGAAACCTCCCCAGCCCAGGCAAGCCGACAGCCTTCATGAAGAGACACAGCAGCCACAGGAGGAGAGCTATGTGGTCATTCTCACTACTCAAGGAGATGCTATGTGGTCCTAAAAGGAACAAGATCTTGCCAGATTCTGTTCCCCCAGTTCAGGAGAAGGAAAGGTGATCAGTTTTTGCCAGTTAGGCAGGTAGGCTGCTCTGTGTCAAATAATTCTTTCAATTGTACCTCTGACACAAATTAAACTCTCTAAGAGCAACAGCTCTATCTCACATGCATTTGTTCATCAAAGGCAGAGTGGTAAAAGTGATGCTTCCATTGACATGATTTTTTTTAATGTGGTTTGTATATCAAATAGTCTTTAATCTCTAAATATGTTTAAATACAGATAGGCCAAGTTCTACTCAGTTGGCTGGAGTATTTTTGAAAAATCTTCTTTAATTTAGATTAAGGGGAAAAAATGCACATTGGCCCAAGTAGAGTATGTACATAATGTAAAAATGATTGCTGGTTAAAGCTGCCGGATGCCCAGACAGACAAATAAACCAAGACAGATTAAACCAAGTCAGACTCTATCTGTTAGCAGAAGCTATCTATAACAATTACTGGAACATGACCAAACAACTGTGTTGTAACAATCAAGCAAGTTATCATTTGCAAATAAATTTTTTATAATTAAGGAGTGTGCTCTTTATAAAGGGAATGAGTGGGCGAAAAGAAGAGTTAAAACACATTCTTAGGCCATGGGAAACATATACAAGTGCTTTTGACTGAGCCCAAGATTTTTTAACGGTTTGTTGTTTTTCCACCATGGGGTCCTAGAGATCTAGATACTGAAATTCTTATAAAACTTATTTCCATCTACAGAATGATTATGAATTCACTTCCCAGTGTTTCAGAAGCATTAGCTACCTTGTGGAAAGGTACCTTTCCACAAGGTAGGATGATGATTTTATTTCCCACTAACCAAGAAGGTTGTCTAATTCTTCTACCACTGAAGTTAGAGGGAAATAGTGTATTTGGTAAAGAAATCACACATCTCAAACTATGTGGCCAAGGAAAAATTCAATATCCTCATTCAGGAGTATATATTTTCCACATATCTATATGTATTATCACTGTATTGAACAGAAAAGCAAGTACTTACTTCGAGGTTCCCGAGGCCCATCTACTGTAACCTTAATAGCTCTGTGGTAGGTGGCAACTTGGGGGGGATTTGTGAAGACAGTTATTGTCAGGGTGAAACTCTTTCCTGCAGATGGAAAGACAGAATAATCCATAATAAATACAAGAAAGAAGCCCTTGTCAATGTTAATACAGCTATAAAGAGTTTCAAAGTGCAATTTTCCCCCCAATTCTAAAGACAACATTATACAGTAGAAACAGCAGAATTTAGAAACAAAGGCCTTTGGTCCCTAGGTCAGAATCCCAGCTCTTCCACATGAGATATTTTGTTTAGCCACTCTTCTCTGTTTCTTCATCTCTAAAAAGAGGAGGTTATATTAAGGAGAGGACCTGGAAGCTAAAAGGAAAAAAAAAACACCCAAAAACCAAATTCTACAGTTTACTGATCTCTGATTATATGGAAATGTGCTCCTGTGGTCCAAACCCAAGACAAAGCATTTCTAATTCTCAGTTCTAAACCCTTTCTCTGCTGCAGTTTTAAACAGTCACTAAACTTGTCTGTCGACAAAACACTAGCCTCAGCATTAGACATGACTGCCTTGATCCACCGTGTAACATTAAGAGCAAGGCAGTTCCAGGTTTTAAAAGTGCTGAGCAGTAGCAATAATGGTAATAAAAACAAAAGCCACAGTCCACTCTTGGAGTTTTCTCTTCCTTTCGGCTTTCTGTAACATCAGGAACACATCCAAATCCAGACAATTTTAGAAGCCTTTATTTAGGTTTGGGTCACAACCCTATGAGAGAACAATAGTAAATCATTGTTGATTATGTTATTTACTTCACATGGCTTTAACATTTCATTTGCTTAACTGACTACAATAAGAAGATGAAAGAGTCAAGTTCTTATGGGAATCATTTTAACAGGGAGCTAGTGTCTCCTGTCCTGGCCTTAATGTGCCTGTGGTATGATGATGATTTCATCATTACTGGAACAAAGTTTTCCTCCACCCCCAACTCCCCCCCCTTACATATGTCCCCACTATTAAGTCTTGAAATAATTCTCTGACAGTGGCTTATTGTGTGCCAGATATATGTGGCATCCCCCAAATGTACATTTGAATTTTAACTTTTAGGAGGGGGCCCCCACACTTTGTTGAAATATCACAACTGATGATTCAGATTCCTAGGCAGAAGGTGATGAAAAGGAGCAAAGAAAAGACAGGGGAAATTGCGATATGAGCTCTGAATGGATGTTCTCCCCATAAGAAGACACCAGCCTCTGTTATGCAGACTCACTGACAGTTGTAATCTGTTAGATATGCAACGGTTAGTAATGTCAGATAGTCAAAACTGCAAACTGTTAAAAGACAGGAAAGGGTAGGCGTATAAGAGTGACTCAATAAAACATTCAGCAATCGGAGGCCTCGCTGCCCACTGAGATGGCTTCTGGACCAGAACCTTTCAAAAATCTTTTTTTTTTTATTTTTTTATTTTTTTTTTTTGGACCGGGGATTCTTTTCCTTCACTGAGCTCTGGGAGCATTAAATCAAAACACAAATCTTAAACAATATGTAGCAATGCAAAACTTAATGCAATCTTTTCAAAGCCTAATATGGAACAGGTTATATATAAGGCTTAATGCAGAACAGGTCTTTGGCTGTCAAGTCTAGTGACTGGGTTTTCTTTTCAATCCAGGCCGTTGGAGGTTCCTAAAATCTGTTTAAGACACACATCATTTGTTATTGAGCATGTGGCTTTAGGTCTCCTAAGCTATATTTTTTCCAATGACTAAAAAAAAAATGGAGACTATTGCTCAGGAATAGTAAAGAATCTTTAAGAAGTAGAGAAATGTGCCCCATTTTATTTGTGTGTTTGAAATGAATAAATGCAAAAATCTAAAGCAAGATGTTTTGGGGGGAGGGCTGAAGAGGGTTCTGAGACATTTGGGGTTAAGTGACTTTCCCAGGTTCACACAACTAGCAAGTGCTAAGTATCTGAGGCTAGATTTGAACTCAGGCCTCCCTTTACAGCCCACTTTATCTACTGTGCCACCTAGCTGCTCTAACACCCACTTTTTTTCCTGAGGCAATTGGGGTTCAGTGACTTGCCCAAGACTTTTGACTCAAATCCACAAATCTTTAAATTTCACCATCCTGGCTCATATTATAGTTCAACTGCAATTTCTAAACATTAGCAATATCTGATGGCTTTTGGAGAAAAATTGTTTTGATTTTTATAGCACTGATCTCAAAAGTCTACAACACTACTAGGCATATGCCCTAAAAGTATAAAAGTCCAAAAGAAAGGATCCATATTTTGCAATATATTCATGGCAAAAATATTAGAAACAATATAGATGCTATTGATCAAGATATAGCTGAGCAAAGTGTTGCATGTACACATTATGGTAAATTAGTGTCCTGGAAGAAATGACAAATATGAGGAATGATTTAAACAAAGTGATGCAAAGTAAGGAGAACCAAGGGAACAAAATAGACCATATCTACAATAATGCCAATGAGAATAATTCTAAAAGTAAGCGGATTATGAGTAATCAGAATAATCAAACTTGATCTTGTAGAACAGATAATGAAATTGATTTCCATCTTTTAAATAACAGTAGTTTACTAATAACAACAATAATAACAGCAACATATATGTGTGTGTATATATACATACATACATAATATATATATATATATATATATATATATATATCTACACATGATGCTTAAAAGTTTGCAAAGCACGTTACAAACATCTCATTTGATCTTTACACTAAACTTGGTAGGTAGGTGCTACTATTATTTTCATTTTATAAATGAAGAAACAGGCAGGCAAAGGTCAAGTGACTTGCCAAGGATAACAAAAGCAAGTGTTTGAAGCTGTAGTTGAATACAAGTCTTCCTGATTCCAGATCCAGCTTTCTGTCACCTGTGCCATCCAGAGAAGAGAGGAGGGAAAGGATTTACAGGGGCAGACTGTTGAATATATTAAACAAACATGATCACTCAGTTGTGACAATTATTATTTTTCTTTTTTTTTTGCAAAAGAAGGGGTGGGGTTTTTTGAGGGGGTTGTTTGTTTTGCAATGTGGGGTAGGGAAAATAAAACATTTATAAAAAGCTAGGGATATACCCTAAATAATCTTTAATTCTGTTATTAACTGTGATAGGCCTCAATTACAAACTTAGACAAACTTGTTTTGAACCCATTTGTATTTTGAACTCTTGTGATTCCATTTTAAGATTTAAAAGTATTATTTTTCCTTTAATTCAAAGGCAACATTCTATGCAAAAAAAGAGAATCTATACTATTCCAGATATTTACTCTGCAACTTAAAAATGAACACAAATTTTCAAAGTGAAACCAGGTTCCTATAATGCCCCAGTTTATCCTTCTCAAATAAAGAGGTGGGTAGTGGTTTGGGGGAAGAAATAAGCATTTAAATTACAACTGTTAAAATCAAATCCCAAAGAACAAGATGTGCTTAACATTAAAAAAATTTTTAAATAGAGATTCCTCCCACTCCTTGCTGTTCTTTTGAAAAGAGATGTAGGTAATACCAAAGAAAAATTCAGGGAATACCAACCAACACAGAAATTAACTCTCTACTTCAAAATAAAGATCATTTCATACATTACAGTTTTCTGATAATATTTATGTTTTCCTCAGATAAAGTTTTGCTTTATTTCCTGGATATCTTTCATCAATGAAAATAAATATCTTTCCCATACATCCTTTTTTATTAGTCTGTGACATGCCCTTAAAATATATACATATATTCTTTACTCCTGAAAACTAACAACTAATTTTAGTGGTGATTCACTAATTTCATCAGCCAGAGACTTATCTGGGGGTTACTTCCGAATTATGTCCTCAAGTCCTATATTTTCAGTTGTAACCACAGGAGACTAACACTGACAGACAACCATTATAGTAGCCTGAGGGACTGTAGGCATACTAGGGAGAGAATGCTGTTTTAGGACAGGAAATACCCTTCTATTTCACTTCTGCTCTCTCTTAAACTAACACAGTGTATTGTATACATAGAATAGGCTCTTTAAAAATGTTTATTAACTTGAATTTACAGCTGTGTTTCACACACACACACACACACACACACACACACACACACACGCACGCCTCAACATTGGTCTGCTGGAAATGTGAAGGCAGAAAAAGGAATACACAGAGAGTGACCAGTCATTACAGAAGAGGCTGATAGCAAATGCACCTTGGAAGAAATGATGGATGCTTTAGACTAGCATAGAATGAGGTAAACATTTTCTGACACAATCGAAGTGTTGATTGTTTTTGCTTAATTAAATGTAATTGTTATGAAGCAGTACTAGTAATTACTAATAGTTAATGACAGAAAAGCAAGAAAAGGAGAAAGGCAGAGACAAAGAGAGAGAGAAAGAAGTGGAAAAGTGGAAGGGAGGGAGGGGAAAAGGAAAGAGGGAGGGAAGTAAGGAAGAAGAAAGGGAAGGAGTGGGATAAAAGGAAGGAAGGAAGGAGGAAGGGAAGGAGGAAGAGAGGGAAAAAAGGAGGGAAAGAGGGAGAGAGAAAAGGAGGGAGAAAAAGGGAGAAAAGAAAGAAAGGAAGGAGGGAGGGAAGAAAAAAGAAAGGAAGGGAGGAAGGAAGTTAGAAGAAAGTATAAATAAAACATTTTTTAAATATGCAGAAGGAAACAAAAAGAAATTTGGAAGGAGAACAATTTTATAACTACCTTCTTAAATTTAAGTATAGCTAAAAATAAATGTACTAACAAGTTCAAAGTTTCACATAGGCCCCTTTTGTTACTCTTGGAATATTGAAATGTTTAAGTTTGTTAGTTCATGATGAAAAAAAGAAAAATGCTAAAAGAAAAGCATGATGTGAAACTATCTCAGTTCTCAACCACAGGTGTACAAGATAGGTTTCACAGTGGCGATTATCTAACCAATAACTGATTGCAAAACAAGTACAAAAGTGTTAGGCATCAGTGGAGTTGTGCAAGGTCAAATTATAATAGCTACCTGACCCTCTGTAATATATTGTCATGAAATAGATTTGATGATCTTTTCCAAACTGAAGGAAGAATACAATATGTCACTGGAAAAATTTGCCTATTCCTTTAAGAGCGGAGGAAATAAATTTATATACATACATACACACATATTTATGTGTATGTATATACATATATAAATAAATTCACATATATACTATCTGTATGTATATGCATACATTAGAGTTAGGGAAAGCAGAATTGGAGAGGTGATAGCAGGATTTATTTAGTCTTTGAAATTTAAGAGAAATCTAGATCATAAGCTAATAGACCTAGAGCTGTGAAGGGCCTCAAAGACCTTCGAGGACAGGTTCCTTATTTTAGAGATGAAGATGCACGATTATGAAAGAGGAAGCTGGAAAAAATGTGCAATAAACCAGGTCAGGTACAAAGAGATACAGGTTAGAGAGTTTCCTGTCACTGAAAAACAACTTATTCTGTTTAAAAACAATCTTTTATTCATCTTATCAATATTTTCTTGAAGTTATTTTTTTCTCTTGACTTCTGTGTACTCTTAACTGTTTCCTTTAATATACTGTATAGTATTGATATAGTGACAGTGTTCATATTCTCTCTCTCTCTCTCTCTCTCTCTCTCTCTCTCTCTCTCTCTCTCTCTCTCTCTCTCTCGTGGAAGTCTCTAAGACAAGTCTGGACCAATTTCTCCATCCTGCCTCTGGCAGCAGACTGTAGCATTTCAGATCCTCCACCAAGTCCCGGCTGCTTCAAAGGAAAAACCCTACTTTCTTCAGTTAAGATCATAAGAAATATAGGGGGAGGGGGTCAGCTCTGTTTGGACATAATTACACTTCATCAAAAGAAGCTTTCTTCATCTTCCATGCGTGAAAAGTCTGCAAGCAGTTAAGTCTGTCTTTTTTTTTTTAAATATAAAAATTGCTATTTGGGAAACCAGCCAAAACTCAGAAAGCCAATATAGTAAAACAGTGCACACCCTTTGTTTCTCTTTGAAGTTTCTTAAATAAATATGTTGAGGGTTTACAAAGTACACTATCACTTTGCCATAGTTTCTACTCAGATTGATCAGAGAAAACTTAATGCAGAGTCTATATAATACAAAAGCACTATAAATGAAAACACTACCCTGAATATGAAAAGTAAAATAAAAATTGTGCTGATTCTTTAAATACTAAACTCCATTTCCTCTCTTTTAATAGAAAATAATATTTCACAGAACTCAAATGAGATTAAGGACACACAGGGAGTCCAGCATATTCTTTCGTGTATTTCTTAGAGGAAAGAAATACTGAGTTTTATTTTTAATGTGGAACTGTGGTAGTGATTGAGTCAAAGAGATTTCAAGCCTAATCATTCAGTAGAAAGATAGAACAGCTCTTTTAAAAAAAATAGAGTTAACTTAAACATAATGAAGAAATAACACCTTTAGCTTTGATTCCAGTAGAGAGACCCAGCTTCATTTTATTTCAAATGACCTTTCTGTGACAGTATCTCATTATCATGCATAATTGTTCTTTAAAAAAAAAAGTTTAAAAGTACAACTTCTTGGCCATGTTCCTAGAAAGTAAACTAGAACTACTCATCGGAAACAACCCTTCTTGAATCTCCCTTATCAAGCTTTTACAATAGTAATAATTTGACATCTGATCCAAACTTAAGAGCAGTCAGTTTGGACTTTGTTTAAAAAATAAAACCTCTCATTTCCTATGACCCATTATTCTGTTCCTGCTGTTCCAGAAGGGAATTTATGTTTTTTAAACTGAATTTGCAGCACACAGTGGGGTTGTTTTTTCTTTTCTTACAAGGAGGCTTAAAATGGAAATATTTGCTTAAATAAACAAATAAATACATTAAGCCTAATAGGGAGATGACATATAGGATTGTCTCAGGAGAATCCTGTGAAAACTGAAGAGTTGGTTTCCTTAGAGACATCCTTTCCATCATTAACTCCAATTATGAAGCAGCTGCAAAAAGGCTAAAAGGAAATTATTTTCTATTTGCCATCTTTTAAAAGGCTTCCTACAATTTCAGTATAGATTTCAGATGAGAGGAAATCCTTAAATACCAAAGGGACATTCAGAGTCATGATCATTTATCAGACTCACCAATTCCACAGTCAAGCTGAAATAAAGCAAGTTGGTGCATTAAAGGTTTAACACTCAATCCAATTTTTAAAAATCCTACTACAAAGGTAAACGCCAATCACTGATAGAAGGAATAAGGCAAGTGCATAGAGCTTAACTAGAATGGGACATTTGGGGTTTTGCATTCAAGATGTCAGATTTAGAAAACCCTAAAAATACTCATAGGTCTAGAACAATGATGGGGCTTAGCACTTAGCAAGAAGGATCACAGTTAAAAGAAGGAAGCTACCAGATGGCCTGCTTCCCATTGCTATCACCCATCCAAGATGACCTCCTTCCCATCTCTGACCTGCCTGCTGCTTGTCCTTCTCAGTGCCTTTCTGAGCTGTGGCTTCTCTGTGGCCCCAAGTTTTCTATCCCTCCCCCTAGTGGCTTCCAGAATCTTGGCTCTGAAAGTAGATTTAAGGGTTCATTTTGTGGTCCTTATGCTGAGGAACACTTTGTGCTGCCCCAGGTACAAAAATTGAGAGTTATATCTCTGCTTATGCATTCTTACTTGAGAGAGTAAACAATGACCATACAATTTTACTGTCTTCACAGAATGGGGATTCTTAACCTGGAAAACGAAAATTTTTTTTTTTTAATGTTTTGATAACTCTATTTTAGTATATTGATTTCCTTGCGAATTTTATTCATTTTAAAAGCATTATTCAGGGGCAGCTAGGTGGCACAGTGGATAGAGCACCATCCCTGAAGTTGAGGACCTGAGTTCAAATCTAATCTCAGACATTTAACACTTCCTAGCTATTTGATCCTGGACAAGTCACTTAATCCCAATTGCCTCAGGGAAAAAAAAAAGTGCACTGTTCTGAGAAGACCATAGACTTCCCCATATTACCAAAGGGATCATGATAGAAAAAAATTTAAGACCTCTGGTACAGTCATATTCAAACTCCAGCTTTTAATCTATTATGCTATGACACAATAAGTGAGGAACATATTGACAAATTGCTACAACTTAAGAGCAATTGGGCTTCCATCAAGAAATTAACAATATATATTTTTCTTTCCCCTTTTCCATTCAATGAACTTCATTATCTGACCCTCTAAAACCCTGAACCTGAACCTATGAAAACTCTCATGTGCACAACAAATTTAAAAACAAGGCTTTTTGAAAAAAATTTTCAAATTAAAAAACAAATCCAAAAGATTAAGAGTCAAAAAGATAATAAATGTTACCTGGGTCTTCAAATAAAATATGAGTCACCACCCCCTACCACTGGAGAAAAGGAGGCTGTTGCTTTATTTATTTAAAAAAAAAAGTTTTTATGTGTTTTACTTCAGGATTCTAGTGTTTAAATTCTAATGCCATCCACCATCATCATTATCCCTAGAGCTCACTTTACAGGGTGATTCAAGGTTTGCAAAGTGTTCTACCATACATTCTCTCTTTCAAAGTCTCACCTCTTCCACTCCGGCCCACAAATCTCAAGTCGTTGAATCTTGCTACTTGGTTTTTCATGACAGCAGATGCATTTCGGAGCTCAGCAGAATAATTTTCATCATTACCAGCCATGACGGTGACCACAGTCCCATCTGGTACTTCTCCTAGGGCCACCACCTATAAAGATTAGGAAATGACAAGAACAAAAATAGCGCATCAGGCAAAATCTAAAAGATGTGAGTCATTCTTCTTAACTGTAAGTTTTATCAGGAGCCTGTCCCTGCTGCAGCATAACTGTGGTCCACTGGGATGAAGCTGGTACACCTAAACAAAGGGGCCACTTCAAATACACCGATATTTTGGGATGCACCCACTTCAAAATTGCACTAAAAGAAAGCTTCCTTCATTTCTCTGCTGGTTCTTCAAAGAAGGCATCTATATTTTATTAAATCTCATGCTCAAATCATCGTCAGGAAATATTCCACAAGAGAAAAAAAAAACTAGTGCATACTGCTGGTTTTCCGCAATCCACAAAGGTCTGAGTTATGATCCAATGAGAATCACTGGCTAAAGATGGTCTAGCCTGTTCATCAATTGTCATGGTTCTTAACTGTAATCTTGGACACCTATTAGGTGACCAGGCCATTTTAGCCACTAATTTTGGTTTACTTTCTGATCTTTACATACAGATGATAAAACAAAATTTTAGCAAATACCCATAATAAGCATTACATTGTGCCAGGGACTAAAGAAATCTAACACAGTTTCTGCCCACAAGAAGCTAAGTTAAGATGAAGAAATGAAATGTAGAAACTTTAAAGAATAGCTAATAATACAAGATAATAAGAGATAAGTGTAGGCAGTTAGGTAAAACATTATACAAAGCCTTGCACCTGGAGTCAGGAAGAATTGAATTCAAATTCATCTATCTTGGGATGATTTTTGAGGGCTTTTTGTTTTTCAGCTTTCACCCATGTTTGTATACTCAGCATAATCTATGACTACTCCCTTTTTCTCATCTTCCACATCCATAAAGTCACCAAATCCTATTAATTCATCCTCCATAGAATCTCTCATCTCTGCCCTCCCAGCCCCTCTCCTGTTTCCCACTCCCAATAACCTAATTCATGCACATCACCATCATACCTAGCTCATCCCAATAGTTTAGTGTATATTTACTTATTTTTCCCCTCTAATACATATTGCCACCGCTATATTAATCTTCCTAATTCACAACTCTGAGCACATGACTTAAAAACATGAAAACATTATAGGATTCCCAAAAGCCCACCAATAAAGATCAAACTCAATGCAGAATTAAAGGATCTGACTCCAACCAACCTATAACCTCCTTATCTCACATTAAAATTCATGCACTTTTTGTACCCATCATGCTTCAAACATCTAATTGCTTTAGCCTCCCCTCAGCTTTACTCTCAGTATCTCTGTGCTAAGGATGATTTTTCCCTTCCCCCAATCCTAACCACCCTTAAAAGGCCCAGCTCAGTTTCTACCTCTTCCATGAAGCTTATCTTGATTTGCCCACTGAAAAGGGATCTCTCCTTCCAATAAATCTTTATAATACTTTATTTATGCCTCTTTTAGATACTTCCTACATTCTATTTCGTATTACCCTTGTTCCTAGAGACCTTATATTTCTATTAATTTTTTTTTTTACTTTGAAGGTAGGAATTAGGTCTTATTTATCTTTTTGTCTCCCTAAGTCCCTAGTAGACTTATTTGAACATAGTATATTAAGAAATGATTACTGAATGAATATAGAAGAATGTTAATAAGTCCAAATTCATGGATTCCATATGGTATCAATTAGTTTGCTCTGTTCTTTGACTATAGATTATATTCTTAATCCTAACTTTACAGATGTGAGTCCTTAATCAAATGAAGGACAGAGTAGATGGATTAGTAGTACTTATCCTTTAGAACAATGATTCTTTCTTGGACCCCCTATCCATGGATAGATTTCAGAGGTTTCATTTTTAATATTTTGAAAACTGTATTTCAAAATAATTGATTTCCTTCATAATATTTCCTTTGTAATCATATGTATTTTACTTTGTATATTTAAAAATATTATTCTAGGAAGCGATCTGTATGCTTCAAAAAACCTATCAAAAGGTCTATGACAAAAAAAAATTCAGAACCCCTTCTCCAGACAGAATCAAAAGTATCTTTTTCATGTGCACATTTTTTAAAAAGACTGCATAATCTACTATCAAGTCCTACTACTGGGAAATATCACAGTTCTATTTCATTTCTCTTAACTCTTCCCCCAATTCTAGTCCAGATTCTGTTAACACATTGAAATTATTTCAATCTTTTTTTCGGAGGGCTTCCAGACAGTCTCACTGAAATTGTCCAATATTCTTCTGCTAAATTAAATACCAACAAGTGCCATCTGTGGCATGAGTGACTTGCATGATAACTTATTCATATAAATTTAGTACAGATCTATTCATATCTATAGACTGGCTCCCCACTACTTAGAATAGGCTCTGATCTAGAGGATTCAAGGCTCTAAAGCATCCAATCTTCTCTGGCTTCTTCCTTTTACCTGCACTTACCTGCACGAAACCTATCTTGCTTACTAATTCCTAAACTAGTTTGCTCATTTCTCACTTGCACAAACTACTCATCATGCTTGGAAGACTTTATTCTCTCTTTTCTAGTATTTTAGAATTCAAGTCATAATCCATGTCCTCTTAAAACCGTCCTTCATTAAGCTATAACCTTGAAATAACTCACTGACTTCAAATTATCCTCACTTAAATGTGCATAAATTAATGGTTTCCATTCCCCTCTGAGAGCCATGTAATTGACAAATTGAATTGACAAATAATTAATTAATCAATAAGTATGTATTTGGTGAGGGAGATAAGTTAGGGTAAAGTGATTTGCCAGAGTCACACAGCTAGTAAATTTCTAAGTCCACAATTGAATTCAGGTCCTCCTGACTCTAGGCCAGGTGCTCGATCCACTGAGACTCCTGCTTCTCAACAAACCTCTATTAAGCACCTTCTGTATGCCTGGTAGTAGAGATACTGGGGAATAAAAAAAAACAAAAATTAAGCAGATTTTTTCCCTCAAAAAGGTTTAATTCTGTTGAGGGAAACAATAAGCACACAGAAAGAAAAGTAAATACAAAAGACATAAAAGGTACTTTCATTTCACAGCTGGGATGAACCAGCTTCCTGTGGAAGATGGTGCTGGAACTGAATTTTGAAGAAAGCTAAGGATGATAATAGGCAGAAGTGACGAAGGAGTATTTTTAGGAATGAGAGCCACTTTCTGCAAAGGCATAGAAAAAAGAGATTCAGAGTTATATGTGAGAACAGGAATTAGGTGAGTTTGGTTAAAATGTTGAGTGTATAAAAGGTAGTAATGTACAATAACTCAGAAAAGGTAAACGAGTCAGATTAAAAAGACAAATAGAGAAAACTGTATTTTAACTTAGATAAAATAACTAGAATACACAGCTTTTGAAACAGGGAAGGGACCCATGTTTTAAAAATACTGACAGTGTCTATGTGCAAAAAGGAATGTGGAGAGACTTGAAATAGGGAGACCAATAAGAAGCTGACTGCAATAGTCTATATAAAAGGTTATAAGAGCCTGAACTGGGTGGGGATCAGGAGACCCATAAATAGAAAGAAGGGGACAAGTAGAAGAGATGTTATACAATCAGAATCAACAGAACTAATTAGAAATATGAGATGAGGAACAGTACTTAAGAATGACTCTAAGGTTTTGAACTTTGATAACAAAAAGGATGGTGATACTATCAAAAGAAATAAGAATGTTAGGAAGAAGGGAAAGCATGAAGAGATAATGATGGGGACTAATTAAGACATTCTGAGTATGATGCCTTTGAAATTGGAAGTGTACAAAGGTGATATGTGACCAGAACTCAGGAGAGAAATTAAGGTTGGATATGGGAGTCATCTCATAGAAATGATCATCAAATCCAAGGGAGTTAGTCAATTCAGTCAAGATTTCACCAAGATATTAGTGATTTATTAAGCACTTATTAGGGACAAGACAATTTATTAAGAACTAGGGATACAAACAGAGATGAGATAGGTCCCTACTCTTAAGCATTGAATAGGAAGGAGGTTAGATTAAACAACCAACCAAAAAACTATGATACAAGAGAGAAGGAAAAAGCGGCTGTATTTGAAACTAAAGTTCCTGGAATGGAATCTGTTATTTACTGTATCACCATAGGCCAGAGGTTACTTAACCTCTTGAGAACTCAAAATCTTCATCTGTAAAATGAGGATTGAACAGAAAAATCTCTAATCTAATCTCCCTTCCAATTCTTAATCTTATAATGCTATAAGACATTAATTGCTGATGATGTTACATAGTTTATAGGCAGGGGATATTAGGAAAGGCTTCTTGAATGAGTTTAGACAATGTGAATTGTGCCTTGAAGGGTGGTGGGGACATTGAAGATGGTGGGGACCAGGGAGCCAATGCCAGGCATGGAGGACAAAGACTGGGAGATGAGAGACATGGGAGGGAAATGTCCTACAACAAATTCCAGAAGAAGGGTATCTTTTCTATAGTTAACAATCCCAGCCAATGACTCCTCTTGGACTGTTGCCAAGAACTATATAGTGAAGCATCAGAATCAACAATGTCCTTCCTTTTTTCTGGCTGTCCCTTATTGGAAGACCATTGATGACATTTTATTCTTTAACTTAGAAAGCACAAATACATGCAGACTTTATTTACATGCATCCTATGGGTGTCTTATTATGTGAGAACATAAATCCTATTTGTGTTTGTGTGATTTACACTCCACTAAATGGTCTGACAGCAGATGGTCTTCCAAAAATGCATGCACCTTTCTGGTGCCAAATAAGGCTTTCGATTCTCCCTAGGCACTCAAACTTTTGGCACTGCTACTCCCACCAAGGACACAGGAGTGATAACTGCTGGCACCATCTTTTCCCTAATTTGTAGACACGACGCCAAGCATCTTGCGATGTCCAGAGGAGAGCTGACTACATTTTTCAGTTTTCATTTGAATGTTTGGCATCCTGCAGATACTACTTGGGTGGTGTTTGATTTAATACTCTGTGGTTTTCTTGGTTAGAGGGACAGGGATAAAAGCTTGATTTGTGATTTCACTGATAGACAGGACTCCCAAGTGAGGAAATTTCATCTTCAAAGGCAAGTCAGTACCTACCTACTCTGTAAATTCATAATCTTATAGAACTGAGAATATAAATGACTTGCCAGCTATGCCACAGGTAAGACTTGAACCTAGTCTTCCTAGCTTCAAGGATGGTTCTGTCTACCAAATCCCACTGCTTCTCTTTGTCCTTCAGATAGCAAATTGCATTTGTAACTAATAAAAGTACTGCCACTTTTGTTAGTTACAAATGCAATTTTCTACCTATGGAGAAAAGAAAAAGTGTGAAGAGTGTTTAGTATTATGGATCAAAACGTTGGAATTTTAATTCCAGTTTCTGCAGATGACTTGTTATGGTACCTCAGGCAAGTAGTTAATCTTTAGGGGCCTCAGTTTTTCAACCTATAAAATGGGAATAGTAAAACATTCTCTCCATCTATTAGGGATTAATAAAATAACATCTGTAAAATGTTTTGACTCCTTAGAAGAAGATGCTATATAAATACAGAGAGGATAATTATGACATTGCACTCTGGCTAAGACTTGGAGGGCTAATGTTGTATTCTAACCAAAGTCCAATTTGCACTAAATATAGCCTCTTGGTATAAACCATCCCTTGAGGCTTCAACTTGGTATGTTATTCTTTGCTCTATATCCTGGGATAGTCTATAGCGTTGTTGAGAGGTATGGAATGGCTGCTGGGTTTCACCCCAGACCTGGCTGCATTTCAGAGGGACATAAAGTAATTTCCCCAAATATAAGGTTTTTCAATAACTCTGAGACATTATTATTATACTGCATATTTTTAACATAATGGATTTTTTTAGTTAGAATAGGAAAATTGATTCAATATGGGAATATATAAAAGTAAGGATTCCCTAACAGTAATATACATAAATTCATTTTGCTTTGCCTAACCATTATAATAATGACCACATTAATCATTGGTAAGATTTATATTGTTTTGTACAAAACAAATAACATAATCAAATTTTAAGTCTCTACCTAAAATACATCTAAAATAAGGCATCTTTGCCTGAAAACTGCCAACTAATATGATTTACTGCAGAGTTTTCCCTATACGCCTAAATTTAGATTAATGGTCAACTGTATTGTCTGTACTAGTAATTGTGGTATCAGATCAAGAGGCCATCTAATTCTTTCCTCAAGAATTTTAAACGAATATTTGACTTTATATAAGTCCAACATGTTAATGTGTGTACATATATACGTATGTATACATACATATATATGTACACATATACACTTTCTTTTTTTCAAAGCAGTACATCTAACTTTAAAGATAAATAAACTTCTCTCTTGACCCTCTCAACTATTTGAGTTACTAATTCATTGAAAAGCAAAAAAAAAAAAAATCTATTAAGCATTTTAACTGCACCCACTCTGAGTCATCAGAATGTATTCTGATGGATGGATTAAAGCAACTCTTTCATTAGTTAAAAGTAACTATGGAGCCCGAGCTTGTCCTACAATTCTGCTAGTCAATTAGTTAGTGAGAAATATTATCTAAAAACGCTCCTGTGGGACAAAGATAGTCTCGAATCAAAAATTTTATGATGAATAAAATGTTTTAAAGAGTCAAGCCCACAAATGAAGGGCAAAGAAGGGAAATGATATTCTGTCACAGGGATTCTAAGAAAGACTTACCTTTGTCCTTAGCTCATCTCAAGGTAACAAGATGCTGAGATTAAGTGACAAAGAGCCTAAACACATTTAAGGTGAAAGAAGGTTGCCCTCCATTTACTAGACTGAAATTCATCATGGAATTCTATGAATGAAACTGTAAATTCCTTCAGGTAAAAGAAATAATGACTGAGGGACTAGCCTAAGCCCTTACTTTTTTTTTTTTTTTTTTGTAAATGGCTATTCATCCAGAGTTATATAGTATTAACAAATGAAAGTAAAAATTGTCCATGACATTTCCATGATGAGATTGCTGCTTTTATCTAATCAATTACTCTTTCTGGTCCACATCATTTGGCACAGTGTGCTGGTAACAATGTTGAAATGCAGTTATTAAACAACACAGAAACAGACTGAGTCCCGTTAGTTGTAGCCTGCGTAGTTTAGAACATGAATTACTGGTACTAGAAATATTCTAATGAAATCAAGGGCTTTATTTGAATAGCAATGGTTTCAAAATAATTTAAAGCAAAATACTTGAAAGCTTTCACAAATGTTCCAGCTACTTTCAAAGTTCAGGCCTAGAATTTAGGGACAGCCAACTGAATTCCAGAAATAAAAAGTAAAACAAACATGATGTACTACTTTATAACTTTAAAAATGCATTTCACAGAGTAGAATAATTTTATGGAAAAGATTTTGATTCAAGTTGGCAATGGATATGGCAGGCATCAACTCAAGTAAAAATGTCTAAAGATCGGCAATCTGGAATTTTAAAAGCATTATCTTGGTAGTAAGGCCAAGTTGGGGGCAGGGGTAGAGAACTATATTATATATCTAAAATAGCTATTTTTCAAATGTCCTTTTTTGTCATTTAAAAATATTTATTTTCCTCACTATCCAAAAGGACTATTTTCTTATCTTATCAATAAGACACATTTATTTATCCAAATTTAAACTATTAGCCCACAAAAATAACACAAATATAGTTCATTTAAAGACAGAAATACAAAAGATTTCTTCTGTGACTCTATAGCTTAAAATTTACTATAAATTTATGTAACTTTTACAATTCACATATGTTTTAATAAACTATATTTAGGTATAATGAGATCTGAAGGGCCTGAATATGTACGAATGCAAATGTTCAGGAAAAATACAACAGAATAGCATCAGGTGTAGCTTTTAGAGATAAAAAGAGTATCCAGTCAAGCTGAAAAATGATTTTGAAATGGAAATGCTTCAGTTATTTTGAAACTGTCTTTTTAAAGAAATACTGAAAGGCATCATCTAAAATGTTAAGTTAGCTATGTGTAATATATTATATCTAAAAGTGTCTTTGCTACCTTGAATTTTCTGGAAAAGCATTTTAATGAGAACATTAAAAATATCTCATGTACTCTAACACAAAACAGCAAAACACACTTGTACTACTTTGTATATAAAAAATACATCTGGAATTAGAGTTTCTACATTGTACTTCAGCTTGAAGCTATCTAGAAAAGCTGAGCAATGAATTCTGAAAATAGGGTTTAGAATGGAACCGCTGACAGACCATAATGATGTGACTGACGACTAATTTAAAGTGTTTGTTTGCTCTCTGTTATTTCTGCATAGCATTAACTAATAGGATGAATTTGGAAGTTACTTTTTCATTATTAGTATTATAGAGGATAACAAAAGGCCCTGAACTAATAAGTCATACTATTTTAAACTTTCAGTAAGATGGCCCAGAAAGTAAAGTTAAAAATATTTCCTTGACACCTGGGCTGACTGAACATTTCAAAACTGCAAGTTTGGTTAAAAAAAAAAAAAAAAAAAAAAAAAAAAGACCCTTCCCGTATACTGATAAATAGCCTATGTCTTCTTGGTTTTTGCCGACTGGTCTTGTTTTTTATTATGTATTATTAATCCACTTAAATTTTGAAAATATTATGATGATTGTCCCCCAAAAGTCCTTGATTCATATGCATGTTAAGAATCATTGTCAGTATCACTTTTTAAGTGACATCCCACCTTAATATATGAAGACTGAGTCCACAGTACTTTCCTACAAGTACATTTTTGATTAAAAAAAAAATAAATGATTTATTGTATTAAAAAACAATTCATAGTACAGGAATATATGAAATTCATATTTCCTTGCAAATACTACTACCAAATTGTTATCTTCAAAGAAATTGCCTCATTTTAGGACTCCAAAGTTCCTATCTCATCACAGGTAAATACTGCCATACAAAAAAACTATATTGCAATGTCTCCTGCAATAAACTTTGTTCTTCTCTGAATGACTAGGTATGCATGAACATTTTTTGGCAAAATTTTGGATGCTTCCCAATACCTGAATATCTGGCCTCTATTGGACCAAACATCCACATTTTGGGCAAAAAATGCTGTTTATATTTTCTATCCCTTAAATTCACAGGAGGGAAGATATGAAGAGAAGGGATGATTTTTTTTTAGAGTAATTCAATTTAGTACTGGTACTGTTGTCTGTAAATTCAACTTACTATTTAAGAGTATCCCATCAACTAAAAAAAAAAGTTCATAATTAACTATATCACTGGACAACAAGTATGATAATAGCACAAAGTTGTAGTTATATGTAACTAATAAATAAACGAAGGGGGATTTTTGGAGGGGATATCATCACATTCAGTAAAAAAAAAAAGTTTTCTAAGTAAAATGATTACCTGTGGTTTTCTACTACTGAGGGGTTCAAATACTTATCTTTTAAATTATGTCATTTCTATGTTGGAAAAAAGCTATTTTTTTCAAAATATACATTCACACATATCATATCAGCATAAAGCTGCATGAGGTAATAGCTTGAAATTAATTTACCATCTCTGATCTTTCATTCAGCATACCAAACTCTTTATAGAACTCCAAATATAAGAACAATCTGGTCAAACATCCAGATGTTTCTAAATGTGGAGATTTCTGGCATCAGAGAGCATATGTAGCCTAATCACTAGACTTTCAAAGTTTTACATCAGATGCTTAATGCTATGCAGCTATTACTCATCTTTTTATTGTATATTTCCAATAAATTTAAATTTTACATCTATTTAACATGTTCCCTTCAATATTATTGAAAATTCTGGGGCATGGGTAAAATGAGTCTTTTAATCACCTTTTAAATTGGTAGATTAAATACCAAGTGTCCACAAATTTTCCAAGATATCTATTTTTCAGAACATAAAATGCTAATCATTAAAAATGAGTAGTTAATAAGGGAAGATGGCAAAGACTAAAAAAACATTTCATGAGTCAGTTACAAAGTGAAACTTGCCCCAGAGTACAGCATCCCTTTCCCATAATGCTCATTCCGATTTCTGTACTGATACTAACTTAATATAAAAATCTATCTAGATAACCAGTGCTTTTAATTGACCTGGAATTTTCTTTCTTTCTACTTCCACCCACACACTGAATTGTTGAGTGGGGGAAAAGTGATCAAGGACTAGTAGCTGCGATTGGCCTGTGGGAGTTTTGGCATCAGCCCCAACATAGGAATAACTGGCATAACCTCCTCCCTTTTTTCATTCCCGGAACTTTCTTTACTTACCCTGATCTCTATTGACAGTACCAACCCAAGGACCCCAAGTCCAACCTGCGCAAGTTCTGCTAATGAGGGGTGGGGAAGATTGGTATAGCTTTTTTGGGGGGAAATGCCTTCCTCTAGCTTACATTTTGGTTTTGCAACTCAGAAATCTAGGCCTCAGGGGTGACAACATTTGTTTTCTCTTTCAGGATCTCCCCTTTATCTCCAACAAGTCCTTAGGTTATCCCACTAACTGGGAAGGTACTTCGTTCCTGCCTCCACAGTATCTGGGCAGCCCCTGCTTGTCCCGGAGCCTTCATCTGGGCTGCTCCTCTCCGTGTTGCAACAGGCTGGGGACCACACACTCCTCAACCTGACAGGGTGCTTTCCCGAACCTAAACTCACCCCTAGAACTGACAGTCTAACCCAGATAACGGTATTTGTTAGGAGAAGTACTGGAAGGACCTGAGGAAAACGGAGAGAGGACAGATTGTGAAAGCAGGGAACTCAGGCTTTTCCCGCTGTTGCCGGGTCCAGTCCCCCCACCTCTTACCAAACCCGTACTTCTTCCCGCAAAAAGGTGAGGGGCTGCTAACATAACATTGTTCCCACTGCTTGTTAGAACTGAGAGCATTATGTAATGAGAAAATGTAAATGAGGAGCAAAGAGGGGCAAAGTTATTTTTTAAAAGCTAAACCAAGTTTTGTTCCAGACTTTTAAAGTTAGAAGTAGAATTTTCAAGTGACTACTCACCCTCCACCCTACCCCACCCCCCATCTTTCCCGGATTGAGGTCTAATTAGGGAAAGAGGTAAATGGGGCGCGAGTGGGTGAAGGTTCCGTAAGTGAAGATCTTGCATAAATGGGACTCACTACGGACCAAAGCGGGCGGAGACCCGGCACACATATACCTTCTCTGGGGGCTAGATTTTTGCTCTTCCTCAGCCCAGAAGCACCTCAGAAAGCTCCTCTCCCCTCGCTCTCCCTTTTCCCTCTAGAACCCACCCGAAGCCAGGAACTTTTCTGGTCAACAGTGGGCAGCCTGCAACAGCCGCCCCGCCTTTCTTTTCCCAGCCCCGTGGACCGAACTAAACCGGTCGCAGGTCTAGAAAGCCGGCACTCTCAGCCTCCCCGTACCTTCGGGCGGGCTTGCCCTGCAGCTACTCTCCCGGCAGTCCTCCCGCCCACCGAGTCCCGCTCCAGCTCCACTAAAGCTCCCGGGGTAACCCTGGGTCTGACTGCTCTCGGTCCGAGTCGCTGGGCGTCCCCAGAGAGCCCGGCCCCGAGAGCGATGTGCCCCGGAGCCTCCCTGGCATGAGAGATGGCACGGAAAGCAGGAGGCGAAAAAGGGAGCTCCCTCCTAGCGGCTCGGGTCCCTAGTTTTCCTTAACTCACATAAGAAAAGCTACGAAAACTCTGCTGGGGGAAGAGGGGGAAGCCAAATGGAGCGCGTGCCCCCCGCCGCCACTGGTGCGGCCCCAGCTGGACGGGTCGGGGCGAGGGAAGGGAGCAGTCGGAACTGAGGAGTGGGGGAGCAGTTGGAGGACCGAGGAGGTTACGAGCGGAACTGTAAGAGGGCATCGTTCCCGGGGCGTCGGGAGGGTTAAGGCGGAGAACGAAGGAAGGCTGGCGGTGGTCGGGGTTAGAAGAAAGTGACCGGGGAGCTGAGGGATAGAACGAGGCAGTGAGCAGGACCGCTGCTAAGAATGAGGGGCGCTTGGGAAGGCAGAAGTCTAAGAAGAAGAGTAGCCGGGGCGGGGAGCGCAGGTCGGCAGGGTGATTTGGGGGGCACCGAACTACCCTCCGGAGGAGAGAAGAAAGCGGGGCTGGGCTGAGGGAAAGGGGATCGAAAAAGCAGCCGCCCGCAGCTAGAGGCACCCTGCCCTTTCTAAATGTGGGTCCGAAGAAAGGTACAAATGGGGGGAGGGCCATGACAGACCCCCACTAAAGATGGGGCCGTCGGAGCCCTTGGGGAAGGCGCTCGGGGCACACTCCCCTACGTTACATTAGTACTGAGAGAAGACATTGCCCCCTTGCTCCGGGGGGCCGCTTCCTCACACACGCACTGGCACGCGCACACCGCAGCCCGGGGATGGGAAATGCGGCGGCTGCGCTGCGGCCGAGCGGAGGGTGGATGCAGGGGTCAGGAGGGCAGGGCAGCGGCGCGAGCCGGCAGCCCCTTCCTTACCTTGAACGCCACGGGCAGAGTCTTGTTACAGCGCCAGTGAGAGGGCAGGACGGAGCACAGGAAGTTGGGGCTGTCCGTGCGGACGAGTTCGGCCGGGTGGTCCGCGATGATCTCCACCATGGTGCGATTGTCGTGCGGCGGACGCAGCCTGGGCACCGCCGCCGCCGCAGCCGCCGCCGCAGCAGCAGCAGCAGCCGCCGCCGCCGCCGCCGCCGCCGCAGCCTCCTGCTGCTGCTGCTGCTGTTGCTGCTGCTGCTGTTGCTGCTGCTGCTGCTGGGCAGCCACTACCGGACTCACGTCGCTCATCTTGCCGGGTTGCAGGCTGCTGGAGGGGGGGCTGAACCGCCGACTGGTGCTCGGATCTACGGGAATACGCATCACAACAGCCACAAGTTAGCGAAGTGGCCGGGGGGAGGGGAAGCCGGGTGAAAAAGAAGGGAGAAAAGGAAACGAGGAGGGAGAGAACGAGGGGGGGGGGAGAAATAAGGGGTGTAGGCGATGGGGTGGAGGAGATAAACGAGATCAAGTTCGATGGTGGCAAAGGCCAAGAAGAGTCTGACACTCGGCGGGGGTGGGATGGGGTAGGGGGGTGGAGGTGCTGATCAGTTCGGATTGGCGGGGTGGGGAGAAGAAGACGAGCAGATCTTTTCCGGAGTCTTGGAAAAACCGAGAGTGGCAGCCGAGAAGGGGCGCGGGTGTGTGTGTGGCGGCTGAGGGGGGGAGCTTGTGGTTGAAGCGGGTTTAAATGGGGTCCCCTCGGACGCCTGAGTCTCCCCTGAGCCCCCCCCTTTCCTAAAGTCCGGTTCAGAGAACGGCTTCTTCAGCAGCGCCCGCTGGAAGCAGCATAGCCCCGGGACTGCCTGCTGCCGCTGCTGCGGCCGCCGCTCTTCCCACAGCTGCCCAGCTGCAGCCTTCTCCTCCGCCTCCGCCTCCTCCTCCTCTTCCTTCGCCGCCGCCTCCTGTTGCCGCTGCCGCAGATGCTCCCCCCTTGTGTTCTAGCTCGCTCAGATTACGGCTGCTGCTGCCGCCGCCGCCGCTGGCTACCCTTTGCAGCTTCAAGGCTCGGCTCTCTCTCCTTCTCCCCCCTCCTCTTCTCTCTCGCTTACCACCTCCTCCTTGCAACTACTTCTGCTTCTAAGTGCAAGAGTTTTGTTTTGTTTTTTTCCCTTCTGATTTTCAAGGTGCTAGGAGGTAAATTGAGTCGCAGCCAGTCTGTAGGCTTAACTTTGTATTGTTGCTGTACTGCTGCAGTCCACCAGCGGGGGAGAAGCACTGAGGAAGACAGTCTGTCTGTCTGTGCCGCAGGTTCGGAGCACCGTGCTGCTCGGGTGTCCGTATAAGTGAGAATGGCTCGCAGAATACAGAGGGATTTCCCCTCTATTTGTCCTCCTCCTTTTCCTTTTCTGTGTCCCCTAAAAGACCGGGGAACGCTTTCCTAAGTGTACTTATAAAGACCAAGAATCCATAGCTTGATCCGACAGCAGTAAACTTTTCGTTTTTCTCCAAGCGTCTCGGCCGACTTCTTAATTTTGTCTCTCTTCACCCCCGTCACCCCACCCCACCCCCACTACGACCAAAAAGGCTTGAGGGAGAAAAAAAAAAGTTCTTATTTATTTGTTTTTAAAGCGGAAAAGGGGTTGAAATACTGGTCAAAAGAATAATTAAAAGAGAAAAAAAGCGTGACTGATGACAGAGTATAAGAAATAAACTTTTTTTTTTCTTACACACTCAACCTTGTGACTGCCAAAGAAGAAGGAAGGATTAAAAACAGTTGGAAAACTGTCAGCTTGGTGGTTAAAATAGGATGCAAAAAATGGGGAGCACGCAAGTAGGCAGTTCACGTTGCCTTTCAGCCCCTTAATTTTAAGTCTAAAACTCAAAATTCTCTCCCTCCCAATAATTTTCTCTCCCCCGACTAAAGTGTGTATAATTTATTTGTAAATCAGAGTGGGGGAGCTACTTTGGATCCCCCAAAAAGTGGTCGAAAGGATGAAGAAGCGAGAAAAAATGCCCCAGTTTTTGTCCTAAAATGTGGTTTTTGGAGGCTGGGATTTCTAATGATTAGGTTTTTGTGGTTTATATAGACAGGACTCTGGCTAAGGCGATCATTATGCTGATGAGAGTCTGAAGCACGTGGGTGTCTCCAGCCAGCCCTCATACTCTGTAGCCTTCAAAATAAATACAGCAATGTGCTTCGCCCACAGAAGGGGTGGGAGGATAGTGAGGGGGGCAGAATCTGTAGGAATCAATTTCACCCACAGGAAGGGGGGAGGACCGTTTTCTCCATTTGCTGGTTACTGCTGCTCTCCCTATTTTTCGTGAACTTTTTTTTTAACCCCCAACAACTTGAAGATCTTGTTTTTCACAGAATGAATATCACGAGTTGCCAAAGGAGTTTCAAAGACTCCAAGTAAGGTTCCGACACAGTATACAACATATTCTTAAGTGAATGAAAATTCTAAAACATTCCTTAAACTTTTTAGATAGTAAAAAAAAAAAAAAAAAGTTTTGCTTAAAATAATTTACATACCCAATAGTAATTTTTTTTTAATGTTTAAACACCTCCCCCACACTGATAACAACCTATGAAAATCTTCCTGGTAATTTCTAAGGCTTCGCTTCAACGTATTGCTCCAGTTAAAAGGCTGGATTGTGTTTAGGCTAGAGAGGCTGCATTTGGAAGGTGTTGGGGGCGGGGAAATGCTGAAAGCGTGTGTGAGGGGCGTTGGGCTCTCGGTGGTGTTGACTTTGAAATTGGTTTCAAGCCAGAGATAAACTCAGAGATCTATTTTTAAAGTGACACGGAAATAAGAATCGCCCTCAGTCTTGGAGGATTAAAAGAGAGCCTAAGAAAGAAGTGTGTCTGTTGTGTCTCTGTGTGTGAGTTCAGGCAAATCAGAGGAATGCGCTTCCTCGCACCCAGATTGCACATATACACACAAAAATAATACCTGGGGGGGGGGGCGGGGGTAGGTGTCATTCTTTTCTCCTTCCTTCTTTCTTCTTTTACCATTTTTAAAAACTTTTTGCTAATTTACTCTTGTAAATTACTAACCACACACACTGATACACAAGCAAGCACAAATTTCCCTTTCCCCTTCCTTTTTATCTGCTTTCCTATAATTGCTATTGCAGCTTACAAATACTCCTAAAAGGAGAAACATAAGTGCTGCAACTCGGAAACTACCCCTCTCTCTCATTGCTCCCCTCATCATCCCAATATCCCCGTCTGTACAAGTCCCTCCCTCCCACAGAGGACCGCTTTACCCAAATCTTGGCGGGCGCAGTTTTGGGGTATTATCTAAGTCGAGTTTATTGTGCATCGAATTGTTCGTATGTCGATATGAACGGTTTTTGTTTTGTTTTTAATGCTCTTTTTGGTCACAGGGGAGAGCTCTAATTCTGGGCACTGTTCACTGTTGGCAAACACCGTGGTCAATTTTCCCCTTGCCTGAGGCTGCCTTACTGGAAGAGGAAATTCTATTTTCTTTTTCTAAAATCAAAAGTTATCTCTCTGTCATTGTCACTTACCCCGTCCTTCACCCCCCCCCCCTTTTTTTTTCGGGATATACAATACCAATCCCTGCTTTGGAAGAGATCTTTTGGAATCAATCAAAATGAAATTGCGTGGGGGATGCAAAATGAAAAAGGGGGAGGCGTTGCAGGAAGTGAAATTATTCCTCTGGTCAAAGGGAAATAGGAACCTTAATAAGTAACAACCCAGATGAAAACCATGTCTCTTCCACCCTGATATCCTTTCCCCAGGAGAACCAATGAATTAGAAAAAGATTAAGGAGAATTTCATCACCCGTTTGCAAATGTGGGAACACTGAGGTTTTTTTTTTTTTTTTTTTTTCTTTTAAATTTAGGGCAGCTTGAAAGTTTAGCCAATGACATTCTGTATTCTCCTTTCCCCTTCAATGTTTTTGCCTTTCAGTATGCTTTATTTAAAGATAGAGTATTAGAATAAATAGTAAAAATCACTGAGGTGTAACTTTTACCCTATCTACCCTACCCTTCCATAAAACTCATGGAAGTTGGGAGGGCAATTAAGGAGAATTTAGTAAAGCTCAAAATTATTTATTTTAATTAATCGTATCCGGTAGCTATTTTATAGACCAGTTCACTGTCCTCTCCTTATTTAGAATTTCTGTAGAGAGAATATAATCAGCCATTGGAAGGTACTTGTCTCGATCTCTTAAAATATCCTACAGTTATTTATAATGTGGAAATGAAATTTTCCACTGAATACTCTAACAAAGTTTCAGGTATCTGGCACCGGTGATTTTTCAGGCTCCTTGCAAAAATATCCTGCTGAACATTTACACTTTCAGCTGGAATTGAGTGAAACCTGGAACAGATCTCTTGGCTGAGAGAATTATTTTTAAAAGAAGAAAAAAATTTAGAGACCCCTGAACAAAACCTCCCGGGTAATAAAAGGCTCATATGAAAACAGTATGGAATTTTAAATATATGTGTACATATATAGCTATAAAGTCTATGATCTCATAATTCGGTTATGACTTTCTCTTCCCAAAAAACATAAGGTACACAAGTTTCCTTAGATTTTTCTCAGGGATACTCATCTTCTTGATTCTATTTAATGGTGTCGGAAAGCAAATAACCTTAGTAGAAATATAGTAGAAATTTATGTAATAGGCCATCAGTGAAAAAGATAATACTAGTAAACTCTAGACAGCATTTTTTGTTTTTGTACTGTGAATTTCATCATCAAAATGGTAATGCATAAAAATCAATTTTAATGCTTTTCAAATAAAGTAAATCTTTAAAACAATTTTTTCAAGGGATCAACTCATAAAAACTTTAAAGTTCCTAAAAGGAAGAACCTTTCAGTGTAATGGAAAATTATGGATGTGTTGATGGGGCCTAAAACAGCATATATCAAATGGGAAAGCTTTGTAAACAGAAGTTGACTAAAAAGGCTTTATTTTATACTAGAAGGCATAACATCTTCCCTAAGTGTGTTTATAATATTTGTATCATTGCAAACTACCTTATACTAATTGTAGTTCATATTTATTCATCACTTTGAGGTTTGCAAAGCATGTTCCACATATTAACTCATTTGATCTTCACAACAACCCTACAAAGCAGGTTATATTTTATTGTCCCCATTTGACAGATGAGGAAACTGAGATCAAGAGAAATAAAGGTTTTCATGGCTAGTAAGCCAAACATTAGTATTTGAATTCAGGGCTTCCTGATTCCAGCTTCAGGACTGTATCCATTGTGCCACCTAGCTCCCATAAAGAGAAAAATATCAGTAGAATGTGACAACAATAAGTCATTTTATGTGATTGATTGATTGATAAGTCAGCAATCATTTATTAAACAACAATTATGTGCCAGGCTTTAGGAATGCAAATTTGAGATAGCTCCTGCCCTAAAAGATTTTATATTTTGTTAACTATTTACTAAATCTCTATCTGTAGACTGCCTAAAACACACACACACACACACACACACACACACACACACACGCACACACACACAAACATTAAAAAATGATCTAATTATTTTGTGCATATGATTCCAAAATTCATGCTTGACTGATGTTTTTCTGACTCCAGGTCTAATTTTCTTTGATCCCCTGGAACATATTTTAGATTTCAGTTAATTTTTCCACTAACTCACTGTCTGTACTCTTTTTAAGAGCTTGTTTTTTGGTTTTTTTTTTCTTTTAACCCATGGGCCCATCTATAGTTATAATAAGAAATGAACTACTCATATTGGGAGACTCTGGATTGTAATACTGCCTTCAGTTCTAGTTACTTGCTCAGTGATCCATATTCCTCTTTTATTATAAAGGCATGTAGTGTTATTAAGACAGACTCACTGTATGAATTTCAATTATTGTACTTTGACATCAAGTTAACCCTTGTTTATTTGGTCTCTAAGTATAGTGCTCAAAAAATTGTAAACTCTGCATTAGCCAAAAATAGCAATTTATGAAAAGGTACCCTTTTTATATGAAAAAATTTATGCAGTTTCCAAAAGCATATAATTTTTTGTCAGTTAGTAGGGGGAAAATAATAACAATACACTTTTATAGTACTTTAAAGTTGGTAAATCATTGTCCATACATTGTAATTCTGATCAGTACTAATTGCACGTATACAAAATCAGCCCTGTGGTTGGCAACATTCCAGGATATTCTAGCAATTCTAAAGATGGGTGTTAAAATATTTAAACAGTATTTCATTTCTGCAATCAAATCATGAAGGATTGCCTCAAATTAAAGGTTCCTTTTGTTATTTCTTATGACAAAGTAATAATCCATCATATTCATATACCATAATTTGGTCAGTAATTCCCCAATTGATTGGTGCCTCCTTAATTTACACATGATGAAGAGGATGGTTTCAGAGAAACCTGGGAAGACTGTATGACCTGATGCAAAGTGAAGTATGCAGAACCAAGACAACAATTTGTGCAATAACTACAGCATTATAGAAACAAAACTGTTTGGAAAGACCCTAAAATTCTGATCAATATAATAACCAACTACAATTTGGTGGATGAATGATAAAGAATCTCCCCTACTTCTTGTGAGAGTTGGTGGATTCTATTCCAGAATGAAATATGTTTTTACACCGTCTGTGTGGAAATTTCTTTTGCCTGACTGTGGCATATTTGTTACAAGGATTTTGTCTTTGTTTTTCTTTTCCCCTTGGTAGGATCAGAAGAGGGAAAATAAAATACTTACTAATGAAAAAAATAGAATTTTTAAAAAATGAAGGCTCCTTAATCTTCTTTTCAGGTATATTGCCATTACCCAGAGGATTGAATTGTTTCTCCCTATTAGAGATTTTAAGATTGTGATCTGAACCCTTTATTATTTATTCCCTGTGCCTTTTCTTCAGAATGAGTCATATACATCATATTTTAGACAGAATGTGAAATCTACTTTACCACAGGATAAATTATATCTCGATAAGCAAGATTCAGACACACTTTGGTCCAGTAGAATTTGCTTTTACATATAAGTCCATCTTAGTCCAGCCTCAACAAAGGCAGAGGATTATCTAATTTTTTTATTTTACCTAGTACTACATTCTATATACAATAGATGCTTAATATTTTTGTCAATTTTAAAAAATAGATACTTAATATTTTTGTTGAATTTTTAATGTGTTTCACATCCAAATTAGCAAGATCTCTTAGCTTCAGTCATTGGGGATACCAGGTTATCTTTGGAAAAGTTTCTTTAGTTAGAGGTCAAAACTGCTTGTCATTCAGTTCTCCAAGGTAGTGGGTATTCTTTTAGGGTAGCATCCAGAAACTCTTCAACAGTGTTCTTTTCCTACACTTCCCCTAGCTAGGCTAATTTCCAGAATACTTTTCCCCTTTTCTGCCTAGCCTTCATTAGGTCCCATAAATAATTTCTTTTTTGCTATAATTTTCTTGTCTTGAATATTCTGGTCTTGAATGTCCTTGTTTAAAAAAAAAAAGGAAAGGATTTTCTTCAGATTATCTCCAAATTATGTTCTCTTTAAGTCCACATTTTTTGCCAAAGAGTTTTATCTCTCTGACCTCAAGAACTTTACACCATTGTTCTGTCTCTATTCCATCAATTCTTTAAATCACTGTCTTCAAAAATCTCCTTTATGTATCACATCTGCAAAATAACTCTCTCCTCAATCAAATAAATGTACTTAATTGCTGTTAGGATAAGGATTTTTTGCATTTGGATTTCCTTTAGATTTAGCTTCTCTAATTTGTTAGTGGCGATACAAGAACTCACCACCCTAAAAACTAACAACACTTCTGCCAGCTTTCTGTAGAAGTATTTCTGACAAAGGATCTTTATCCTCAACTGACCTCAAGGATATGGTTAAGTTATCCATATACTCAAGGGAGAGGAGACAGAGAATATTAATCACACCTAGTGGTCCTTATGTGGTTCTGACAAATGAAAGATGAAAGTTAATAGAGAGAGCCAAGTGGGAAAGAAAGAGTTAGGACCAGAAGAATAAATTGCTACTTCTAAAAGGAAAATCAGGGAATAGTGATATGGAAAGAGTAATGACTAGCAGACTCAAAGGACATGAGTTCAAATATTGCTTCTAATACTACCTGTGACTCCAGGCAAGTTACTTAATCTCCCTAAATCTGTTTGTTTCCTCATTTGCAAAATTAGGGAATTGGACCAGATGGCTTCTGATTCACTTCTATCTGATTACCTATAATACATATAATGTGAGGTATGAAAAGATGATTGTACTGTTAGAGTAAGTAAGCATTGTCTTCTATGACCCCCTTTCCACTATTGAATGATATATCTATTCTCACCCAAGCGATCCAACTCAGATTAAGAAACATTTTATAACTCATTAAAGTTTGTTTGTTTTGGGATGACGGGCTCTTTCTATTAACTCTTTGAGCTATTAGTGATTAGTTATAGTACTTTCAAATTTAAAATCGAATTTTCTTCTCAAAAAATAAATGAGTGAATCAGAGAAGAGTGAGTGTGAAAGTTACTTTTTTAAACTGAATATCAATTAGATATTCAATCAGATATTCAGCATCAGTTAGATAGTTGAAATATCAACATTAAGTGAAGCATTTAACTACCATAAATCTTAACAAAATTGTTTGCTAGTGACATGGTATGGAAAACATGTTGCATGGACTTTAAGTAGAAAAAATACCCAATTAATGAGGCTCCTAGAAAAGTGGGAAAATCACTGGATTTGAGATCAAGTATTGTTTCCTTTTTTCTTTGAATCTCTAGCACTTAGCATTGTCTATTACATAACAGGTAATTAATAACTGCTTATGGACTAATTAATCTGGAATAAAAAGACCTAGTTTTAAGTCCTGTCTCAGCTTTTTTGACCCTTAGGAGCCTGGATAAGTCATTTAATTTATCTGGTTTTCGGTTTCTTCATAATCAAAGGGAGGGAACTGGCCAGTTCCCCTCTAAGGTCTCTTCTCCCTCTAAAACTATACTGCTAAAAAAAATAAAAAATAATAAAACTATACTCCTTTAGGTTGAGTCTTTTGACAGAACCCAAAATAAAGTGGAGATTTGTTCAATGTTGTTCAATTCTGTTTGAAAATCTGAAACTATATCCAAAGGCTATCAAATTGTGCATACTCTTTGCTCCAGTGTCTGACTACTGGGTCTCTATCCCAAAGAGATAATTTTAAAAAAAGGAAAAAGGATGAAAAGAATAGAGCAAAAATATTTTAAGCAGCTCTTTTTATAATGGTGAGGAACTGGAAATTGAGTGGATGCCATCAATGGGGGAATGGCTGAATAAGTTATGGTATATGAAGATAATGGAATATTATTGTTTTATAACAAATGATGAGCAGGCCAATTTCAGAAAAGCCTGGAAAGACCTACACAAACTGATGCTGAGTGAAGTGAACAGAACCAGAAAAACATGTACATGGTAACAACAAGATTATGTGATGGACTTGGCTCTTCTCCCCAGTGTGATGATTTCATGGCAATTCCAATAGATTTGGGCTGGAAAATACCAATTGCATTCAGAGAGAGAATTATGAAGACTGAAAGTGGATCAAAGCATAGTATTTTCACCTTTTTTTTCCTTTTTTTTCTTTTTCTTGGGTTTTTTCCCCCTTTTAGTCTGATTTTTCTTGGACAACATGACAAATATGGAAACATATTTTAAAAAATTGTACTTGATAATTATTAACCTCTATCAGATTGCTTGCTTTCTTGGAATGAAAGGAGCTAAGAAAAAGGGGGAGGGAGAAAAATGTAGAAAACAAAATCTTAAAAAAATGAATGTTGAACATTGTCTTTACATGTATTAAAAAAAAAAACCCAAATACTATTGAGAAAAATAAATAAATGTCAACTTAATAGTAACAAAAACCATTGTCTGCAAAACCATTTTTGCCATCCAAAAATTTAACAATCTTTTAGGAGAGAACATTTATACAAAATATGTCAAGTAATTTCTGTATGCAATAATCTAGTAGCTTTAATGATTAAGGTGCACCTATAGGAACTGGCACCTGAGATGAGCTTTGATGGGAATCAGGGATTCTCTGAGATGGAGATGAAAAATGGGCTTTATGTATGGGGAATAGCACAGAGATCAAAGATAGACGGGTCTTGTATGGAGCAATTAGGACACTTGTACTGAAACACAAAATGCATGAATAAGAAGAAATAAATACCAAGTAGTGAGATGAAGAGCAGGGCATTAACAAATGAGAGAAATAGAATTTCTGCTTAATTTTGTCCTGAAAATTAAATCAACAATTGTAAATATCAACAAAAGATTTTTCCCCTAATCATTTATTTCATGTTTGCCCTTCATACCTAGATCAAAATAGGAGGGGAAAGGTTATCAATTTAAATTATTCAACAATAAAGATCTGTTTTGGAAAAAGTGTTAGAAGAATGCCCCTAAGGGCTCTCCTTGTTTCTGGATGATTAAGATTTAAGGAAGGAGGGGCAGCTAGGTAGCGCAGTGGATAGAGCACCAGCCCTGAATTCAGGAGGACCTGAGTTCAAATCTGGTTTCAGACACTTAATACATCCTAGCTGTGTGACCCTGGGCAAGTCACTTAACCCCAGAAAAAAAAAAGATTTAGGGAAGGATAGAAAGAAGAATATAACATAGAACTGAAAAGAACTTTAGAAATTGCTTAGTCCAAGCCCTCTCGTTTTGCAACTCAGGAAAGAGAGGACCAGAGAAATGATGTGACTTGACCAAGGTCACACACGTTACAAATAGCAGAGTCAGGATTCAAATCCCTGTCCTTTTAGTCTAAATTCAGTGTTCTTTGTACCTCAATATGTGAAAATAATGAGAATGTAGGAGATAAAGTGCACATGGTTATGGAGTGGACACTGAGGAAGGATGGGAAGAAAAAGAAAATGAAAGGTGAAAAAGAAAGAGAATTATTAGCTCACCCAAAAATAAAGGAGGGAGCAATATCATGAGGACACCAAGGTGACAAAGGATTTAGAATATCCCCTTCTTGAGAATCCCTCTACTCATCTTGTATAGTGATAAATATATGACAAAAAAATCAAGCATCAACGTATCTAGCTAGAAATCAAGACTTATACGATTTCTTTTTCTTAAATCTTGACCCATCTGGGTCAGGCAAATTGCATTCTGGGAAACTGAATTCTGGCTTGTTTTTGGAACTACAGAAAATCCAATGACAGTTGCTTTTTTTTCCTGTAGTATTTCCATTCCTTTCTCATATAGTGAAATTGCAGAACATTTAATTGTTTTTGATACTACTAAAATAAAATTTACTCTCTTACATAATTCTTACACTTTTAAAACAAATATATACTCAAAACAAAACATTATTAACTTTAATAATTGAAACCCTCTCTGGGGTTAGAAGAAATAAAAAGAAAAATGTGGTCTATAGTATTTATGTGGAAAGTATACTTTTTGGTGTATGAGTAATGGTTGTAACTTTTCTATCCAAAGAAACAGAAATATAGGTGATTAGTTTCTGATATTGTAATTTAGGAAAGGCAAGAGATAAGCCTTTTTTGGTGTCTACATCCCTTTTAAAGAATCTAGTCTAGATTAATTTAATTAAAATACTTTGACAATAGAATGTACTTGGACCCTTCTACAACATTTAACTTTTTAAAATAGATAATTGATTTTCAACTTGTTTTTCAATTGTGTCTAACTCTTTTGGACTTTTCTTGGCAAAAAAAAAAAAAAAAAAAAAAAAAAAAAAAAAAAAAACCTACGGCAAAGAGGATTAAGTGACTTGCATAGATAGTAACTGTTTGAAGCCAAATTCTAACTCAGAAAGATTAATCTTCCTGCCACCACACCTGGCACTCTATCCATTGCACCACTTAGCTGTCCATGTTCAATTCACTAGATGCATCTTTTTAAGTAAACAAAATGGATTATACTATTAGAGGTTTACAAGGGACTTTAGCAAAAGATGATTCTACTGGTATCACTGTGAGAGCTGACTTTCACCAAGAAAAAGCAAACATGTAAGATATAAAGAAAACCCTCTTGAGTTTTATTCTACTGCTGTCATCATTTCTCTTTCTATACTAAATAATTGAATGATTCAACAGATCACCTCCTTACCTTATTGTAAATTTCAAATAATTGAAAAATACAAGTTCAGGTTTAGATCAAGAACCAATCTTCAACTAGAATCTTGATTTCATATGCTTTAAAACAAAGTTCCTTCCTTTGCGCCAAAAGATCTATCTATAAGGATTCTTGGCTGTTTTATATAAAGATTTTGCCTTTATATTAGGCCAGATTTATATGTAAGGATTGGATGAAAATATTCAGGCAATCAGTTTGACCTATTTTAACAGTACAGTCATAGTTTTCGCTGCATTTTATTGTACAGAACATTTTCCATTATCTCATTTGATTTTCATAACTCAGTGAAGGATGGCACTGAGCAGGAGTGAGAAGAGGAATTGATGGAGGAAATACAAAAACAAACTATATCAATAAAAATCTATTTTAATAGATACAGTGATATATGTAATGCAAGTATTAGTTCCAGCTTACACATGAGGAAATGGTATTTTAAGGGAAGCATTGCCTTGATTATAGTGGAGTTTTTTTGTGTTTTTTTTTTTTCCTCTGAGGCTGGGGTTAAGTGATTTGCCCAGGGTCACACAGCTAGGAAGTGTTAAGTGTCTGAGATCAGATTTGAACTCAGGTCCTCCTGAATTCAAGGCTAGTGCTCTATCCACTGTGCCACCTAGCTGCCCCCTTGAAAATTCATTTTTTAAAAAAAGGTTTAATTTATTCTGTTTTACTCAATAAGCATTTAAGGCTTACTACATGCCAGTTACTTTAAAATATAGGGAAGACACAAATACCAAAAAGGAAGGGTTTCTGCCTTCAAGGAGCTTATATTTGATAGACAAAACCAACATGTACATGCAAAATTATATGTAAGTAAAATAAAATATAAATATAAGATAATTTTAGGAGGGAAGACGCTTGAAGCTGGGAGGATCAAGAAAAACTTCATGTAGAAGGTAGTGATTAAAAGTGATAAGAAAGCAGTACATTGTGGGCATAAGAATTCTAAAAGCCAATTCTAAAAGCATGGAGACAAAAAAAAAAAAAGAGGCGTCATGGACAAGGAATATCAATTTGAGTCTCATTGGAGAGTAGAGTGCAGTGCATAAAGGTTGTGAAGAATGCTTTAAATGCCAAACAGAAGAGTTTGTACTTGATTCTAGAGGCAAAAGGTAGTACCTGTAGTTAATGGAGCATGTGATCAAATCTATGCTTTCAATTCATTTTGGCAGCAGCATGAAGAGCATATTGGAAAGGGGAGAGATCTAAAGCAGAGAGACCAATAGCAGAAAAAAAGGCTATTGAAATAGTCTATTCCAGAGGGAATAAACTAGGGATGGTGATTGTATGAGTAGAGAGAAGGGGACAAATGTGAGCAATATTAAAAAGATAGATGCATCAACTGATAGGAAGTGTGGGGTGAAGGAGAGTAAGCAGTCAAGAATGACTCCAGAGCTGTGAAGCTGGGTAACTAGAAGGGGTGAAGCTCTCCATATAAATTGGGAAATTAGGAAGAACAGTGACTTGGAGGATTAGTTCTATTTTGGACATAATAGTTTGAGAACCTTACCAGACATCCGGTTCAAAATATCAAACAGACAACTGATAGAAAGATACGAGGGCTGTATATGTAGGTCTGGGAGTAATCTGTATAGAAATGCTAATTAAACTCATAGAAGTTTATGAGGTTACAAAGAGAAAGAACACACAGAAAGAGGATAAAAGGCCTCAGGATAGAATCTCAAGGCGCTCACACACAGTTAGCAAGTAGTATATCTGAAATGTGAAAGGAGACTGAGGAACAACCAAATAGAATGGAAAACTAAGACAAGGTGGTATCACAAAAATCCTGGAGAGGAAAGAGAATCCAAGAGAAAAGGATTTTCAGTAGTGACAACTGCTACAAAGATGTTAAAAAAAGGTTCAAAATTGGAGAAAAGGCATCAGAAAGTCTAGAAGCAAAGATCTGAGGAAAGATGAGAAATTTTGGAATATTTGCTATGAAAAAATGGGATAGAAAATCAATTAGAGAGTATTGCCTAGAAAGTTAGCTCTCAAAATTAGATTATTCTGTAGAAATCATTCACCATTGCCAAATGGTATGGCTTTTAAATGGCCCAATAGCACAGTTACAATGGAATTGGGCAATGGGAAGTATGCCAAACTTAGGACCATATGATTTTAGAGTTGGAAGAAACCTAAGAGATCATCAAGTCCAAATCCTTGAAGACTTAAGAGTCAGGATATCTGAAACCAAAAGACTTGCCTTCAAATCCTGGGATCAATACTTAATAGTTCAGATAATCAAGTGAGTAGCTCAGAGATCAAGTGACTGGCAAGCTTTTTGAGACTCAGTTTTTTCATCTACACATTGGATAGATTGTTGGGTGTAGAGTAGGAAGATCTGAGATCAAATCTGGGATGCTTCTTAGTTATGTGATCCTGGGAAAATCATTTAATCTCTATTTGCCTCAGTTTCCTCACCTGTAAAATGGGGATAATAGCAACATGGTGGTTGTGAGGATCAAATGAGATAATTATTGTAAGCTTTTAGCACAGTGTCTGGCATATAGTATATAATGTTAACAAAATTATACACTGCATCAAAGAAAAAGCACCATTTTTTCCACAGATATTTGTGCTGGCTCCCAAAAAGTAAATTTTAAAATGAATCAATTTTAGTTTGATACATAAGAACCTATAACTGATAGCACTGTCAGCATTATAATTTTAACTTTTCTGTATAGAAGTTTATCATTCATTCCTAAAAATTCCTCCTAGTCAGAAAGGTGGCACAAAATTTTCCAGGGGAAAGCTAAATTTTATACAGAATTCTTCTTAGTGATATTGCTAAAATTACAAAATTAGAATGAAAATAGAAATTTTATATTTCCATTACTTAAAAAAAAGAAAAGAGTGCAAGTAAATTATAATTCCAAATAATAATCAGTAATTTTGATGAAGTCTCTTTTAGAACTTTTTTTTTCTTAATCCACTCAATAAGGTCACCTTTGAATTACCATTATATGAAAAACATATGTGGCTTCTATGGTTTGAGTACATTGAGAATTTTTATATGTTACCCAATTCTTTGGAATTCTCTGTTTAAAGATTAGGCTGTTTTAAACTTGCAGAGGACAAGTTCTCCAAAGGTTTACATTGGGATCGAGAATTTCTCTCTTCCCTTTGACCTTCTTCCAAAAACAGAACAACAGTCCCTTATGTGAACTATATCTGTCCTTTGCACATTCATTAAAGAAGCCTCATCAAAGGAATATGGGAGAAGACTACTCTCTTTTCTTTTTGCAGAAAAAATATGCATTTTTTCCAGTACAGAGAGAATAATTCATTTGTCTTTTTTTGTATCTTCTTTAATTCCAATGATTGGTTCTTTTAGTTAGAATATGGTGTTAGTAAAGTCCAGAATATGATCCCTCAGGATGAATCAGTTTACTGAAAAAGATCTATTAACAAATCCAAGAAATTCCCAAGTTACAAATAGGGTATGTTCTAAAAATTTGCTTTTAAACTAGCTATTTAGAACTTAGAAAGCATTTTTTCCATGAAACCATGTTATGAATGACAGTTAAGTTCAGTAGAAGCTGTTTTACAGAAGTCTAGTCATAAATGACAGTACTATTAGTAGTTTCTTTCCTTTTTTTTTTTTTTAATGAGGAAATTCAATTCAAGTTCCAATTAGGAACTCAGGACATAAAAAATATATTTCCCCATTCCCTTCACACTACAATCCCAACCTATAAAAGAGAATCTTTTGTCGTATACCAGCAACAGAAAGGGATTCCTTCCTTGCCCTACATCTCTCCTTGTGGTAAAATGGACAAGGGACAGGTCCCAGAGAAGGTGAAAGATAATGTAAAATGTGGTAATTATCAATTCTTATTATGGGAGCCATGTAAGAAATACTCATATCTTAAAGGTAATTAAAATTTGTTAAATGAATACTATATGTTCATTATAGGATATATAGGTGGTATATTGTATAGAGCACCAGGCCTGGACTTAGGAAAGCCTGAGGTCAAATCTAGTCTCAAATGCTTACCAACAGTGTGATCCTAGGTAAGTCACTTAATCTTGTTTACCTCAGTTTCCTCTGTAAAATGAGCTGGAGAAGAAAAGGCAAACCGTTCTAGTATCTTTACCAAGAAAAACCCAATTGCGGTTACAAAGTGTCAGACATGACTGAAAATGATTAAATAGCAAATGTGTCAATTTTTGTTCTAGACACTATAGCAGAGAGAGAGAAATATAAGACAGTTCCCTGTATTAAAGTAATTTGAGATCTACCTTGGAAGACAAGAAAAGTATATTAATTCATGATCTATATAATTATGATTAATAAACAATATAATAGATTTTCTAATTTAATGTGAATTTATATGATAGTATTTATAAGTGCTATTGTAATATTCTTCTCTAAAATATAATGTTCTCTGAGAGCAGGTTTTTTGGGGAGGGGGGCTTCTGGAGGCAGCCATCCTTTCAGTTCAGTAATCACAAGTACAGCCAGGGATTAAAGTTCAAATCCTTTATTGTTTCCTTCAAAGTCTTGTCTCCTTTCCTGCAGTCTGGTTAGCTTTCTTATAGTCCAGATCCTTTATTATCTCCTTCCCTAGGCTGGGCAGCTTTCTAAAGAGCCTTTGTCTCTGGCCTTGGTTCTGAGAGCTTGAGCTCCCACCTGCCTTCTGAATCTCCCCAACTGAATCCTAGCTGAAGCTCCAAGAGCTTCTAGTGTGCTTGTCTTTCTGGTCCTGAGAGCTTCTTGCTTATATGCTGCACACTGAGTATAAACCAATCATTATATCACTAGGAAAACATTATATGTTGTAGGATTAAATCAATGCTAAACTAGATTTAACCACTGTCTCCTCAATTCCATTTAGTACCTTGTTTCATGTTCTGGCCTATAACATCTCCTTGTAGGATTAAATTAATCATACTGAACCATGCTAAATTAGATAACTATTGTCTCTATTAATTCCACTGACTTAGTACCTTGTAAGAATTCTTTGTTTCATGTTCAGAGTTCTGGCCCATAACATGCTATAGTATTTCAGAGAAGGGAAAAATCAATGAGACTATATTTATAATGCTTTGTAAAACCAAAAGTGCTATATCAATGTTTATAACAATAATAAAAATAATAATAATCATTAAAATAATGAAAGAAAAACTGACATAGCATGTAGAAGTCTTGCTTTCCAGTCAGGAAGATGTGGATTCAAGTTCCATTTCTGGTATACATTGCCTGAGTGAGCTTGGGTAATTTATTTAGCCTCTCAGTGCTCTACACAACTTTGTAAGAATATAAATTACAAAAGAGTATTTAATTTGTATTATTGGTAGGAGCTTCCTCATCAAGAATTTCCTATACCAATGACACCAAATAATAATAATAATCGAAGAAATGAGGAAGATGTTGGCAACAATGGCAATGATGAGGACTGGCATAGACAAGGCTACACTATGAAGATAGGACTTGACAAAAATCTTAAAGGATGCATAGGATTGGGGTGGGTAGAAGGGAAAAAGGACATTTCAGGTGGAAGAAGAATATAACAAAAGGCACAGAGGAAGATTTCTTCATACTATTTTGTCAGGTACTCTGGGAGAGGGAAGAAAAGGCTGGGCTGAATATAGCAGAAGGTTCATTTCACAAAGAGTAGGAAATAGTAGTGTCAAATGGAGCATGGGAATCTTAGTGACTTGTCAACTTGAATTTCTATCTGATTATGGGTATCTTGGGCACAAAACCAATACAATGTACTTGGAGAAAATCAGACCACTCAATGAACATCTAGTGTTGGGAAAATATTAGGTCTGTTGGTTTAATACACTCAGGCCCTATATAGGGTTTTTTCCTAAATATTTAAAATTGTTAATTAGACTAAGTAATTAGAATTGTTAAGAAGACAAATGTCTTATAAATGTAGTCCATTATTTTTGTGACAAAATAACAACAAAGCTGCAAAAAATTATTATTCAATAAAATTCACTTAAAAATGTGACCTACATTTGTGCCTTTTTGACAAAGGATGATTAAATACTGTAATTTCCAAAATTCTTACAACCCAATGGAAATAATTTGTATGTCATGGTATTATTTGAAGGCATTCTGTAAAAATTATAAGAATATGTAGACATATTAATATGTACTTAGCCAACTCTGGTGAAATTGTTTTAAATCTGTGTTTAAAAATCTCAGCTTTCTGTTGTTTTAAAATTATTTGTTCAGCACAACTTTTAAAAAAAATCAATTTTGGACTTATGAAGCAAGATCTCTGCAACTTCATAATCAATATCAGAAAAAATCAGCTGAGGAAGTTTTTTTTGTTTTGTTAAGTTAAAAGAGGAATTTAAATGTTAAGTTATTTAAGCTTTCTTTCCTAAAAGGACAACAAGGAAAATTTAATTGAGAAAATAAAACCCTAGGGAGGGGGTAGAGCCTTGTTACTAGTATTACATGCTATATAATTGGAATTAATCAAAAGATAATTAATACTCTTCTCTCCCATATAAATGGATCAAGCAATTCAGTTGTTCCTGGAATTTTCAGTTCTTTCCCACTTCTCCCTCTTTCCTCCTCATGAAGAGGATGCAGATTCTAAAATCATTTTTAGGTAATGTGATGGAGGCTATGATATTGGGGGGAAAAGGAGAATAAGAAAGAAGAGCAATGAGAAGGAAAAGATTTGTGATGGACTTTATAGCTTTGCTCTTCCCATTGTTCCACTCAATCTCACTCCAAATATTCTCCCAGTCATGGCTTTAATGAGTATAGTAAAAGAAAGGAAAATGGAAGGAACAGAAAACCTTTTCTGCTACTCTTCATGTGACTTCCCAATCCCAACTTCATCAAACCAAGGACTCTTGTCTTTTTTGTTTGTTTGTTTTGGTCGACTTCCTTTTGCCTCTTTTCCCAGACACTGGCCCAAAAAGGTTTCCTTAGAATTTAGTTGTGAGAATAAAATAAGACTAGATAAATATAGATACATATCTATTATCTATCTATCTATCTATCTATCTATCTATCTATCTATAGTATTTATATTTAATGTGTATACATAGATATAATATACTCACATATATATACATATATATGTATCTATACATGTGTTTAAACTTGCAAATCTAAAAATGCCATATGAATGTGAACTATTATTATTATTATTATCAGTTTTATTATTATTAGGATGTCATTGAAGCCCCTCTCTTCAATCCTCAATTCATAATCTATCAGAATACCTATTATTCAGTCCAGAAAAGCTACCTCCAGTGGCCTAGAAGAGAAATCATCTCTACTACTGGCTGGGAGATGGAATGGAATTAGATGAAGGAATTCTTGTGTCTGCTGCCAAGACTGAGGGAATAGAGGATGAGGGAAGGCAGTAGTGGTGTTGAGAGATATTCCTGGCTTCCCAATTTGGAACTTTAAATTCATTTTTTCCCATGGAGACATTGTTATACATGGTGGTTAGACTATATGTTCCTATTAGTATTTTATTTCATCTACATTACAGATTAAATAGGCTTTTGTGGGCTAGCCTAATACTCTAACCACCATGTATAATATTGTTTCTGTGAGAAACTGTTAACAACCAACTTACAAATGAATTTTTGGAATACAACCCATTTGTAAATTGGAACTTCCTAATCATTCCTTATATTTTTTTTGAAAAGTCTTATTATATTTTATTTTTTTCTCAATTACATGTAAAACATTTTAACATTTGTTTTTCAAAAATTTGAATTTCAATTTTTTCCTTCCTTCCGTCTTCTCCTTTCTCCTTGAGAAGACAATTTGATATAGATTATACATGAGGTGTCATTAAAACATATTTCCATATAAGCCATGTTGTAAAAACACAGATCAAAAAGAAACATAAGGAAAAGAATGTTTTAAAAGTATATTTCGATTTGCATTCAGACTACACAATTCTTTTCCTGGAAGTGGATAGATAGCATTTTTCACCAAATCCTTAGGAATTGCCTTGGATCATCATATTGCTGAGAAGAGCCAAATCACTCATAGATGATTGTGGCAAAATACTGCTATTATTGTTGATGATATTTTGGTTCTGCTCACTTCATTTTGCATCAATTCATATAAGTCTTCCTAGGTTTTTCTGAAACCACCTTATTTATTTCTTATAGCACAATAGTATTCCATTGTAATCATAGACCACAACTTTTTCAGCCTTTCTCCAATTGTTGGACATTTCCTCAGTTTGTAATTCTATAACACTATAAAAATATCTGCTGCAATTTTTTTGGTACATATAGGTTCATTTCTTTTTTTCTTTAATTTCTGTGGGATACAGACCTATTAATGGTACTGCTGGGTCAAATGGAAAGCATTTTTATAGCACTTTGAGTATAATTCCAAATTGCTCTCCAGAATGGTTAGATCAGTTCACAATTCCATCAACAATGCATTAGTGTTCTAATTTTTCCATATCCCCACCAATAGTTGTCATTTTCCTTTTCTGTCATTTTAGCCAACCTTTAGGCAACTTTGTATATTTGCAGCATATTTTATATCTCCCCAGCTAGATCCTAAACTCTTCCAGGATACAAACAGTATTAAAAGTATGATAATTCTAGACAGTTGTTTAGCTTTCCTGGGACTCAGGTTCAGGGGAATGACATATCCAGATGTGTTAGGAATATTAACTTGATATCTATATGGAGGATGGAAAGTAGGGAGAGCAATTAGGAGGTCTTTGCAATATTCCAGGCAAGAGGTGATAAGATCCTAAACTAAACATGATGATCCCATGAATTGAAATAAGGCAAGAAGAATTTGTAATATGTTGTGTTTGGCAATTGATTGTATTGAATTGAGGGATAAAGAAGGGAGAGAGAAAAATAAAAAATGGCTCCAAGGTTATATATAAGTAGGTAATAGGATGGATTATAAGACCCTTGACAGAATTAGGGGAGTTTAGAGAAAGGAAAGGTTAAGGAGAAAAATCATCAGTATTCTTCTATGCAGACAAAAGAACAGGAAAGAAGGAATGGAATATCTTTCTAGTTGATAAATGTAATAAGAAAACTAAATATAGCTATCAATTTAAAATGATTAAAATTAAATAAATATTCATTAAGTCCTTATTATTTACAGGGCATTTAGAACCAACTTATCCTAGAAATAATATACTTTTAGTTAGTTTGATAAAAATTCTGAACTTGACTCTGAAGTTTCTGAGAAAGCTAAGAAAAGCCTTTTAGACTTTTTTTCATATTAATTGGCCTAATGTCCCCCTTGTAGGCCCTTCTTCAGGGAGGAACCTGACTCAAAGAAAAGGAGTCAGTGTAAGTTGTAAAGAAATCCTTGATATGAGTCTGAAGATAAAAAATTAATTAGTTGTTGAAAAAAAATGAGGACTAATTAGGTGCAAAACAGAGGTAGATATTAATTTTCTAAAAATCTTTCTTTTTAATATATAATTTCTTAACATAGTATATTAGAATGTTGTTAATGGTTAGTTGTTTTAATAAAAAGTTATATGTTTAAAAGTTTTAAAAAGGACAGCTATCTAAAAAAGCATTTTTCTTTTAGTTAACCACAATCAATGCATCCTGGGCTAATCAAATCTCAGGCCATATAATAAAGTCACCACTGCTCACCTGGTGGCAGTATACTCTAATTGTTGGAAAAATGCTTTAAGAAGGAAAAAAATAAACAGCTTCATGTAGTGCTGAATTTGCAAAACTAAACCTTAAAATTAGAGTAACATCATACTACTATAAAATATTAATAATCTATTTGTAATTCTTATACTCAGTAGCATTTTTAGTAAATATGATTCCTTTATAAATCTAAAAAGAGGAAATTTCTGTGCAATGCTTTAGCAAATAAATCAAATAAAGATCAGATTTGCTCTGATCTTGAATGGTTACCTAAATCTTTGCTACATATTATGTACTTCAAATATATATCAGAGAATCCATAATCTCATCAATATAAGTATTTTCCCAATGGTTCAAATCACAAATGAATTATAACTTTTCAATCTATGTACCCCATATCTGTCATGCCCTATAAATCCTCTACCCAATGTGCTGCGGGCTTTCCTTTATATTTTTCAAAATTATGTAGGTACTAGTGTAGTACTTGGGCTGTCCATTTGGTTTTTTTTCTTTCTAACATAAGCAGTCTATTCATCTCCTAGATGATCTATGGGATATCTTTTATCGTATAAAAATCATTATTAGCTACAAGGCACCAAGTTACACCAACTGTACACCTTCCATTGCCTTTGGTTCACCTTTTACTTTGATTCCTAGAATATCATTGTAATCCATGATTCATAGCATAGGAAGAATATTGGTATTAAAAAGATGGAATTTTATTTTGGAGAGCCATCTTAACATCATTGAAGTTATCATATAAACTCTTGCTATCATTTCACTACTCATTTCTACTCATTTATTCCCTGCTCAGTTCATTGCTCATTTTCTTTAAAAAAAAATTATTAAAACTTTTGATTTTTATAACATATTCATGAATAATTTTTCAACATTGATACTTGCATAGCCTTGTGTTCCAAATTTTCCCCTCCTTCTCCCCACCTCCCAGATGGCAAATAATCCAATATATGTTATACATGTTAAAATATATGTTAAATCCAATATATGTAAACATATTTGTACAGTTACCTTGCTGCATAAGAAAAATCAGATCAAAAATGAAAGAAAATGAATAAGAAAACAAAATGCAAACAAAAAACAACAAAAAGAGTGAGAATGTTATGTTGTGATCTATGTTCAGTTTCTATAGTCCTCTCTCTGAATGTAGATGGCTCTCTTCATCATAAGATCATTGGAACTGGCCTGAAACATCTCATTGTTGAAGAAAGCTATATCCATCAGAATTGATCATTGTATAATCTTCTTGTTGCGGTGTACAATGATCTCCTGGTTCTGTTCATTTTACTTAGCATCAGTTCACGTAAGTCTCTCCAGGTCTGATCATTTCTTATAGAATAATAATATTTCATAACATTCATATACCACATTGCTCATTTTCAATATCTGAGATATTTATTGATGGAAAAGCATTATGGACTATCTATTTATTTAGTATCATTATTTAGACAAGAGAAATTTTAGAGACTGTTGGATTCAGAAGTGGAAGGTTTCTGAGTCTGGTCCTACTTACTCATATTACAGATGAGGAAACATGCTAATAGATAAATTGTTCATCATAGTCAGGATTTAAACTCAAGTCCTCCACCACTAAAGCTCACACTTACACAACTGATACCATACCACACTGAATTATTATGTATAGAACATATTCTGTTTTTAGGGCACTATATATGGCAATTATTATTATACCTATAGGACTGCTGTTACAATGAGTCTATAGACTCTATTCTTCCATTTCCAGTACTCCCTTTTATTTACTTTGGGCTACTCTAGGGAATTAGTTCTCTAGAAAACTAGGAACTAGTCATAGTTTGATTTTTCCTGTGTAAATTATTGAAATAAACTATTTTTAAGCAGTGGGGTATCTTTCTATGGAGGCTTTGTAATGTTCTGGGACTTGATTCAAGCAGCAAAAAGTCAACTATAAATAGGAACAGTTAGAGTATCTATAGGCAATTTCTGTTTCATTTTGACTGCTTCGGATATCTTCTATGACAATGGTAAACACCTTTGGTGTGCATGTGTGTACATGACTAAAGCAAGTTTTCACTGTTTACAATCTTATGACCTCAAATATGCATTAGAGACCCTTGTTGGGAGAGAGGCTTTTTCAAAAGCTTATATTTTGCTCTTCCAAGAAAAATGCTTTTTGATAATTCAACTAACAGAAAACTTATTGGGATATTTTAGTCATTATTATTTGTCAATTACTTTTATGACTGAAGATATGGTCTCTTGCAGAAAATAATTAATTAAAGCTCTTCATATTTTTATCAAAGATATTCTCAATATATGTATTTCATCATTATCATCATTATCACCACCACCACAATAGGTGATATTGCTTTAAGGGTCTCATCTATTATTTCATTTTTTGGTCGCAATAGCTCTCAGAAGTGTTTATTCCATATAAAAACCTATGTCTATTTTTATTGATGAGACGACAAATACAGAGAAATTAATTGCCTGTGATCGATCATTAGTATCAGATGTAAAATCTGAACTTGGGACTCTACCGACTCAAGTTTGACACTCTCTCCAAACACTCACTACCAAACTTGATAGTGAGGGTATATATTCTATAAAGATGAGATGATATTAACCAAAACTTATTAATGCCCTTTCAGTCACACTTTTTAGGCAGTAAGGCGACCATCTCTGATCCCTCCCCCTCACTCCTCAATCATTGGGCAACTTAACATTTTGAGAATTGTTTCCTTTAATGTTTTCAAAATTGTGTGTTTCCCAGGATGCATTTGTGTGCATGTTTAACCTATTTGTTTCAGTTACTTTTCCCATATGCATCTTTGGTATTATTTCCACTTCCTAATATAGCAAACTATGGACTGAAATATTTAAAGTTTAAAAGTGATGACTTCATTGTCATCAAGAATAAAATTGTTAATTGAAATGCTGATGGATCTGTTCCATTCTTTGTCTATTGGTTATACTCTTTCTAGTTTTTTAAATGAAACTTGAGATGATCTTGAGATGATCTGGTTGCGTCTCATATCCCAACTTTTTGCAGGCTTCCTTTTCCTTTTAATGCTCATTACCATTTTTTTCAAGATGACTGCATTTATCAATGTTTAGTTCTTCCTCTGCGAAGTTTTTGCAGATAAGTCTCTTTTAAATCAAGGAATGCCTTTGACTAGCATATTCCCTACTTGGAAAGGAAATAAGGTATCTGCAGGCTGAAGTGACTTCTGGATTCCTTGCTGTAACTACTTTCAGTGCTTAAACTTTGATTGGAAATTGTGATGTCTTTTTTTGTTTTTAATTCTCTTTCTGAAAACTGATACCTCTATTGAATAGGAAGGTTAGAGTTCTTGTAATTGCAAGCCAGATCTTCAGATAATTTTTTATTAAGTTTTTTATATTCAAAACATATGCATGGATAATTTTTCAACAGATAATTTTAAAATCCTTTCTTCTAAAATGATTTTGATCTTTGCTATAACAAATTGATAATGTGAATAAGAATAACGTTTCTGAATAATGTACAAGACATGGGTTTGTTTTGTTTCTTAATGTTTAAGCATATTTTCCAGCACACTTTTTTTTTTTTTTTGGCTGGGGCAACTGGGGTTAAGTGACTTGCCCAAGGTAACACCGCTAGGACTTGTTAAGTGTATGAGGCCAGAACTCAGGTCCTCCTTGTAAAGGGCTAGAACTGAGCAATGCACTTGGATAATGAAGCACTTGAGACTAATTGCCAATTGGACAGTTCTCTATTAACTTATTTGAAGGTTGACCCTCCCCAGCTGTTCTGTGCTGACTTGATTGGTGGGACAAAGAGGGGGAAGTGACGTGTGTGGGAAGAGTAGGAGGAGGAAGAGGAATTGAGAAGCAGAAGCTGACTCAATCTCTCCTGGCGTTTGAGGGAGGAAGGTGTGTGTGACGTTGCTAAGCCTTTCTGTATTTCGCTGGACTGGTCTTTTGACAGCAGATACATATTATTTCTGTAATCACTTTCAAAATCTTAGTTCTGTCAGAATTTGTGCTTAGCTAATAATTTTTAAGAATCCACAATAAATATAAAAATAATTATACCACCATAAAGACATTGAAGAGGGTCATTTATCAAGTACTTATATAAGCAAGGAAAATTTAACATTTAATAGTTCCTGAGGAGCTACAACTATTTATCATAAATAGGATATAGCATGACATAAAATATTAAATTTCTTTCCTAGAATTTAGTATTTAAACTTCATTTGTAGATTTTTGGTTCTTCATTTGAGTCATGAAAATGGTTATGAAGTCATTTGCTTTCTTGTTTAACCTTTAACTTTCAATCACAAAATAATCCCCTTTTATATATAAGAAACTTGACTTTTGAAAGGAGTAAAAATTAAATTTTTCCATAAATAATTAAATCAATTTGTAAAGGACATAATGCCCTACTCTTTTTAGATCTAAATAGCTTTATCAAAAGAAGAAAAAAAGAATTTGTTCACAAAACAAATTATAAAACTCAAGTGTAAATAAATAGCTTTCTAATAAATTGTGAGAAGAGACTGCTAAGAGGACTCCATAAAAAAGTGAGAGGATTTCTTTGATAATTGTGATAACTCAGCTCATTTGCATGTGACAGTTTTTAGTGTTTGGGAGATTAAAACTCCCAAACTTGTAAATCAAATAAGTGTTTGAGACTATGAATGATTAAATGTAGACAGTTGGTTTCATAACCTAAAGGTTGATTTTTGAAGGCAAGGAAAGCCTAAATTCAAATTCTACCCCAGAGCAAGTCTCTCTCAATCTAATCTCTCTTAACTTTCTTTAACTGTAAAGTAAAATAAAACTAGTATCTCCCAGAACTGTTGTGAGGTTTAAATGAGATGTAACACATTTTGCAACCCATAATCATTTTGTGAGTTTCATATCATAAGAGGAATATAAGTTACTGAGCACAGGGAATTTCTGATTTGAGCCACTAAAGTCTGGGAATAGCCATCAGAATAATGGCAGAACCCAGATTAATGGATCTAAGGTGTGGAAGCTAGAAGGAAAAAAAATGGATGAACTAGCTGGAAGAGCTAAGGTAAGAACAGAAAATATGCTAAAAAAAAAAAAAAAAAAAGGCTGTGATGGGAGATGCTGAGTGATTGCCATTTTTGGCTGAATAGGGAGAATCAGAAGGGAATGCTGTAAGAAAAACTGATAGCTGATTTATAATATAGAATTCAAATGTGTGAAGAGCTGGCTGGGTTTGTTTGCATTGTCCAGGGAGTCAACCTGAAAAATTTGATTTTGTTGTAATTAAATATTGAAATCTGATTCTGCAATGCGGAATTGTGTTGAGTGAAGAGCTGGCTGGGTTTGTCTTTATGAGCAGCTCTGGATTTCTTTGGCTCAAGAGAATTGCTTATCTTTAGTGTAACAATTCTTCAATGTCCTTTCATTATAGATTGTTAATTAAAATAATTTTTCATTACTTCATCAATTTGAAAGAAACAAATGGATTTACTGAGCAAGAAAAAAGGGAGGCTCCGAAGGGGAACAATTGTCAGAGAAGCAGCTTCATGTGAAGAAGATTGTTCCTGAAGGTATCAAGTCCTACTATTCAGAATTGTGAGTTGTCCCAAAACACAAAGGTTGTCCTCACTTTTGAATTTCCCTTTCTACTTTGACTGATTCTATGTAGAAGGCAAAGGGCCCTTGCCACAAAAAATTTGTCCCTAAGACTCTGAGAGTGAGTTATCTTGGGGTAGTTCTTTTTTTGAGAACTATAGACCTGCCAATTTGAAAACAGTTTGGGAGATCAGCTCAGAAAACCTCATGTACTATCTCACAACAATATTTTGCATAATTATACAATCATATCTGCAAAAAGCAAGCCTTAAGGGAGCATCTATTCTAACTCTTCTTCTCAGAAGAGGGAACTGGGGCCTAGAAAGGTTAAGTGAAACTCAAAAGTCATACAGTCTGCTTGTGGGTTCTGAGGGCAAGAACACAAATATATTTGGGATAGTGGTATACTCATTTGAGGAATGAAAAATTTAACTTTCTATTGACATCATTAATGGCATTTCTTTTTAAGATTAGAAACTTTAATTTTTTACTATAGTATGTATTAACTACTTACTTGCTGATTCATTGGTTTTCAAAAGACCCACTTTTTAAAAATGGGAAGTTCTTCAATTAATTATTATCTTCATTTGTGTGAATATTTCCTCTACCTATTTAGAACATAATTTCTAAAGTTTCTGCCTATCCTTTTTAGTCTCTTAATTCTCATCCTTTTTACTTCCTTCACAGACTCATTATGCTAAGTTCATAGGGTCTATTTTCACAGCTTGACTCTTGATTATCAAGGATCACCCTCCTTGATGTTGTCTCCTCTCTCAGCAACTGCTTCTCTATACTTCTGTCTGCTTTGAATATCTCCTACTGGTCCATTAGATTCTCTCCAAAGTGAAATGGCTGATGGTCATGGGGAAAAACTGTCTTTTCCTATATGGATCTCACTCCACAAGTGCTCTGAGATATATGACTATTAAGATTTAATGGGCCTGGCTATTTAAAGCTCTAGAGATTTGGCTAATTAGTGTTCTTAGCAAATTCCTTCTCCCCTCAATTAGAGATACATGCCTACCTCATAAAGAGACATGAGATCTTTATGACTAGATAAAAAAGAGATCTCTGTAATTTAATATACCATTATTATCTTGTAATAATATTCTGGTCCTTCTGTGACATTAACTGACATGGGGGATAGGGCCTCCCTTCATCAATTAAGATGGCCCCAAATGTGTGTGTGTGTATGTGTATGTGTGCGTATTTTATAGTTTTGGAGAGTTTCCTGAAGCTAAATAACTTGTCCTTGGTCACAGATTTCTACTAAAACCAAGTTTTTCTGACTGTCTTTCTTTGCCCAATTCTTAATTATTAAATTAATTCTGATGAAAAGGTTAAATGACACCTAAAGTATTAGCAGAAAATCCTTAACTGATATCCCGGATTTGAGATCTGCTTCCTAGATTTTGGTTGCATTTGAAATAGGTTTTTAAAGCATGATGTGCAGTTAAATATCTCTTCCCATTTTTTTTTTTAAAGAGAAATGAATAAATTGGCATACCTCCTCTGAGAAGTTGCCAATCTCCAAGTTAATGTTAAGTCTTGAGTACTAAAAGTGATACTTTTGGGTTGGTCCTAGCTATAGCAAATTAGACTAAATCTTATGGTCTTAGACCAAATATATATGTATATACACACAGATAGGCTTTTAAATTTCAACTTCCTAGAGAACAGAGGCCATTTTTGCTTAATTTGCTTTACAAAGTCTTATACAATTAGGAATGCAACAAATTCTTTTAATTATATTGAGGATGGTGAGGTCATTGCTGCAAGGTTGGAATTTTTGTTTAAATGAAATAGAAAGGCTTTTATCCATTGCCAGTCAAAGTATTTTTTTCCTGACACACCATACTCCTCCTTGGCTTGCATGTATTCTTTTTGTATTATTCTTTGATTTCCACTTAATCTACAATTATAAGAGCAAATGAACTTATGATTCTACCTATTTATCCATTTAAACATTGAGACTATAAGAAAACAGCATGCTTTTAATTGAAATGATTTCCAGGAAATAGTTAGTAAACACAAATGTAATAGGAGCATTACATTTTGAGCAAAAAGGACCATAGAATTTACTGAAAGCCCCTTATTTTACAAATAAACTGAGGCTCTCAAATGTTAAATGAATTGTCCAAGGTTACACTGTATGCTCTCTTATTACCTGGGATTTGAAACCAAGTCCTCTGACTCCAGATTTACTGTTACTTTCACTAGATTATTGATAATTTAGTTGTTACCTATCAGTAACTTTGAGCTAATATCTAAAATTTCCTGATTTTTTAAAATTTTTTTTTTTGGTTCACTGTAAGTATAGCATTAATTTCAGAGAAAAGTAAATTCAATAAGTTTTTTGTATAGGGCAGTTCTGAAACATTTATGAAACAAAAGCTAATGCAGTATGTATATAGTGAATTTTTTTCTGTGTATAGTATCTGAAATGTAGATTGATTTCCTAATTACTTAATGAGTTTGTTTCTGAAAGGTTCACAATTAAAGAACTAGTTTTTGACACAAATTTAATCCTTTGGTCATGCTACCATTGCTTTCAATGTATGTTTGGGCAGCTTAAAAGTCTCTAGAATTGAATTTTATGAAGGAATCTTCTATAATTGGAAACAGTTTCTGTGAATGGAGGTATTTGTTAACACTGTTGGTAGTACAAAGGTGAGTATGTAATTTCAGGGTTTATTCTTTGGTCATCTTTGCTTTTAAGCATCAAAGAACTACAGAATGTGAAGAGGTCCCAATCCTATTTTATACATGAGGAGGTTGAATTCTAAAAGAAATTAAGTAACTTGCCCAAGGTTATATAGCATTTTTATTGGCAAAGCTAAGGATCCTTCTCAGTGAGAGAAATCTGTCTCTAAAACAGTCTAACATTTGAAATTGATATGTTTCAGCTTAGAAACTGCAAATGCTACATTTCACTATAATTCAGATACTTAATGCCAAAAAATTAAAATAAATTGAATACAGCCAAGTTCCCTAATTCTCACATTCTACTCTTTTTTTGATTATTGCTTCAACACAGAAGAAAGCTAAGGTAGCAAAGAAAAACATAGAAAATCAAATATGCAAACAAATACATGCACAAGTATGCACAAATGTATATGTGTACGTATATATACACACACACATACATACATACATACATGCATGCATACACACACTAAAAGGCTTCTTAAAAACCAAGATAGTTACACATCACCAAAGGGTAAAAGTATTTGTAGGGCACCATCATTTGCAGGTCATTTGAAATGAATTGTCTACATTGGCATTTGTTTTGACTTGTTGGCAGAAGCAAGAAAAAACGACTCCATCACACTGCAGACGGCTCTTTATTAGTTGTGGCTTCTGCAGTGGCTCCAACTCTTCTGTGGAGCATGGAGGACTTCTGTTATTACATAATACTTTTTAAAAGCAGACATTTTAACTTAAATATGTGCAATTCCTCTTTGCACTAGTGCTTCTATATTGAAATTATTATGCCAAAGGAATGTAAGTCTTCAGAAACAATGCTTCATTTTTCTTTAATGACTTTGTCGACAGGATGGAGACATTTTTGTGGTATGATGAATTCACTTGGTCTCCTTTTGTGTATTTCCCACATGTTCTTTTTCTTTTTCTGAGACCAGAAGTCACCAATCTCTTTACTTCAGCAAGAACTTCACTGTTTTACCTTGTTGTATTTAAATGACACCCCCAATAGTATTTATATTCTAGGATAATTGATGTTAATGATATGGTATTTTGTGGAAAAAAATTTTTCCTGACCTTCTAAGTTCCACAGGCCTATAAAATTGTAAGCAAATCATGAGTATTCTAAAGTAAAACTTAACCTACCCTCCCAACTCCAGACAGTTATGTTTTTAGTAGGCTACAGGAGGTAGCAGCACAGCTCATAAATGACTAATATTCCAAGACCTTCTAGAACTACCATCTTTTCTTTTTGTGATGTCTTTAACTCCCATTATTCTTTATATGTATATATATGTGTGTGTGTGTGTATGTGTATATATGTATATATTTGTATATAATAGGAACATTGATTTACACCTGGAAGGGGCCTCAAAGATTTATTTTAACTTCCTTATTTTACAAATGAAAGAATTAAGGCCCCAAGAGAGGAAGTGTTTTGATTTAGACCCAATTTCTCAGGCTCTTGAAATTATTATTAATAACTAATAATTTGGGGAGATCCAGAGTTCTACACTTTTTTCCTAAAGTCCCAATTTTAAAAGTTCAGTTTGTTGAAGGACATTGCTGATAACGAAATTGGACTCACTTTCATATTGAAGACACCATCCTATGAAATAGCCATTGACTTTTGCACAGACGTGGGTGGGGCATACATTTTTGATCCAAGACTGGAGGTGGTCTGGGTATAGAGACAATTTCTCCATCCAAGGATGGTATGATGCTACCTTCAATCTCTCATTTTAATATAGCTCACCTTCCACTGTGTTTACTAATTATAGTTGACACTTTTCTTCCAAAAGAACATATAAGCCTTGAGCCCACTACCACATCATGATTGTCTTGGTATGAAACAGGCAGCCAAATTATCATCCTTGTATTAATTATGTGCTAGTCTCATTAACAAAATGGTTAAATCACCTCAAAACTATGTTTCTTGGACCTCTTTAATCACCACATTCGAAATTCTACATGATTTTTCATGATGTATCTCACTGCTTGTATATATTTATGTATAAATTCTAAAGACCTGGAGCAAGAGTTTCTAATTTTAGCAAATCACTTTGTCTGCTGGACTAAATTATGGCTATGTAAAGATGAGTATGACTCTGAAGGCATCTATCTAATGCAAATTTATGGATAACAAAAAAAATCTCTTTCACACATTTGTTAATGTCATAATAAAATTTGATTTACTCTCCAAGTCAAAAATAGCTCCAGGGAAACTCACTGCTTTGGTGATAGGGGAAGAAACAGAACTATAAACTAGTATTTCTGGGGCCTGTAGAAAGCACTGCAAAATATACCCAGGGCAAGTAGCATGAAAGACTCTCAGATAAACTTTTTAATCCCATTCTACATTGGGATGGGTGGGAAGGCCTCAGATATTATCATATTAAAAAGTTTTGTGGTTAAGAGAGAGATGGTAATAAGATACTTCAAGAATTGTACTACTAAGAAGGAGCTCACTTAAATGTGTAGATGTCATCTGGTAGGTTCCTATTTTGGTTGATTTCTGCTAACTAGGTGATAAACTTTACCTGCTGAAAAAGTCTTTGTATTTTCAGCCCTCTCTATAAATTCCCGGGTCTCAGTTTGACTGAGGTTGACTCCACTCTGTGATTAAGGGTAGGTAGTAATAGAGGCAAAGAATTTCCTCTTTTGCCTAATCCAAAAAAAAAAAAAAAAATCTAAATAAATAAATAAATGAATCTGGGAGGGGAACACCCTTAGGGTTAGCTTAAAAAAGGCCAAAGTCTCCCATTTTATCCAGGATCGTCTAGTGGCCTTAATCTCTATCTTGCCACTGGACTCAGAAATACAACTCACTTGCAGGTCTTGGCATCACCTCCTGATATCATGGTCCTCTTTGAGATTGAAGAACAAACAACAAGCTTCTGGACTCTGGGACAAGGCTTGTCAAACTTATCCTAGTGATGGACACAATGGACATGGTTATCTTTAAATTAGGAAATACTATCAATTCTCCTTTTTTCTTTTTTTTTTTTTCCCTGAGGCAATTAGGGTTAAGTGTCTGAGGTCACATTTGAACTCCAGTCCTCCTGAATTCAGGGCTGGTGGTCTATCCACTGCGCCACCTAGCTGCCCCTTCAATTCTCCTTTAATGAAATTTTCCTTAAAATATTTCAGCTTGAGATGACTTCTTTAGGTACATCTTGATTTTAGTTGGTTGTCTCAGCTTCACATACTGAGTAACATCCTTTTTCTAAATTCTAAAACCTATATTGAACTGAGTCTCAAGATTTATTATGATTATCTTGTAATGATGGGGGCAGTGGCTCCTTTAAGATTCCTTTTCTGATCTCCAACTTCCTTTAGGACTGACCTTTGATTTACAAGATCTGGTGAAAATCACCCATTTGTATTCCAAGGGGAGAGATCCATATCTGAGCTAATTTGGGCTGTACTCAGCCCCCACTGGATCTGAGCTGGCTTGGGTTTTCAGCCCACCCCCACCCCCATCCACTTGGTGGGTTCTGGCCCTCAGGAATCAACCTGGAACTCCACCCTAGGCCCCTTCAAGCAAATAAAAGAGTCAAGCTAGAATCATCTCTTGGCAGAGGGTCGAAACATGTAAGCACAATGCTTTGCATCACAGACTCTGCCCGCCACTTCTGGTGTATTTCTTCCTCTATCTAATTCCTAACCAGACTTCAACCTTGCTTCCAAACCCTACAATAAACCTTTTTTTTTTTTTTTTTTTTTTTTTTTTTTTTTAATCAATCTAGGTTTTCAGGCTTGTAAATTCATTTACAGGGAACTCTCCTGCTGCCATTATAACTCATTTAACTTTGTATCCTTGCACCGAATCCAAAAGGATTGCAGGGGAGCTCCATTTGACTCCCTGTACCCTGAACCTGCCACTAGACCTCAATCCTAATTATATTTAGGTATCCCTTAGCAAGACTTCAACATTTGGCTATACCTCATCAGTAATATGTTAAATTTATGTATTATGAAATCATTAAAAACAAAAAACAAAAGCTTTGACCACGTGTACTAAAAAATGATAACTGAACATGTAGATAAAGGATTATACCAATAGAAATCAGAGACACCCCCTCAACCCCCCCACCCCCGTTTATACCCTGCTTCTTACTTTCAGAAGAGGAAACTGAGGCATATAAGTGACTTGCCTAATGTCATATAGCCAATAAAGACAAAGGAAGTATTTAAAAACTAGTTCTTCCTTAATATATTAATTTTTATTAAAAATTAATCTTAACAGTTATTTTTAAGATAACTGTGACTAAAGTCACCATATATAACATTGTAAATATGAATGTGTTGTTGTTGAAATTTAGGCAAGAATGCACAAACATGCTTATTCTTCTCCCAGGCAGCATGGGAAGAAAATTTTTTTTAAATCAATTTCAGAAAGACATGAATTCTAAACTTCTTACAAGAGTGTAAGGAACTGGATTATCTATCTCTGATTTACCTATGTATTTATGAGACTGATACTAATGATGTGGGAAACATGTTCAATTTTTCATTTTGAACCTCAGCATTCTAAGAAAAAGGATAAAATTAAGCAAAACATACATGGAAACAGAATACAAAAATTTTCATACAAAATCAAGCTCTCAAAGGCAGTATAATATGGGTGTTAAATATTCATCACGTACAAGAAAATTTGGGGAGAAATATCAGATAACATTGAAGCGAACGGAGCAGTACCCGTGGGGTTGGTGGCCAAGAACCGTGTGCAATGTTGGGTTGGGTAACAGAAATTACCTCTCCCTTCTATTATCCCCTACCCACTTCTACTTCCCCATTTTTAGCACAAAGTCCTGGCAGATGGGGGGAATAATTTCCCTCGGTGCAGAATCATGGTATTAGCGCTATAAAGGTCTTTGGAGATTCGGGTCCTAATTGCCAGTTACAGAAGAGCATTTTATATCAAGCGCAAACATCTGGCCGGAACTTCTCCGGACTTCAAACTCCAATCTGCCCTGCTCCTTTCCCCTCCACTTCTTAGCACTAGACACAACGCCAGGCGCACAGCGGGGATTTAATAAATGCTCATTAAGTTGCCTCACAAGACTCAAAATAAATCCCTCTACATCCTCTTCTAGCTTCTCGAGAAATCGCGACCCTTCAAAAAAGGCCCATTTCTAAACACTTCCCATTATTCTCAAACTGGAACCCTCAGAATCCGCCAGCCACCGCGTGTCCCGAGCCGGACGCCGAAGAACATGGCCGCAGACAGCGGGTGCCAGCCCTCAGACCACCCCCAGCCCTCCCTGGCCCGCCCCCGCCTCGCAGGAGCGTGGCGGAAGTAGCTCGAGAGAAACTAGCGAACGCCCGTAGACGAAAGGCGCATGCGTCCGAGTTTCCGTGCTCTTTAGGTCTGGCGTGGGGGAGTCTTAAGTCATTCCTTCTTGCTTTAGCTCCCTTCCCCCCTCCACTGTCTCAACCGTGTACCTCCTTCCCCCGCACAAGAAATAGAAGTTACGCCATCTTGTTCCCCCCTCCCACGACCTCAGTCGCCCCCTCTCCTTTGCCACACTCCCATCCCCCCTACTCCCCGGAAGAGTGTCCTGGGCAGCCGCGGCGGGAACAACACCAGCTTCGGCCGTCCCCACCTCCGCGGCGCGGGACTCGCAGCCGTCCGTCCGCCCCACCAAGGGTTCATTAAAGCAGAGGTTGGAGGGGGAGGGAGCCTGTGGCAAGGAGATACGGAGGGTGGGGGGATGAGAGCTGGGGGGAATGGGGAAAAGACGAAGGTGATGGTAAATGGGGAGTGGGAGGGAGTAAAGCGTAGAAAGGAAAGTCTCGCGTGCATCCTGGCTGGAGCTGCAGTGGCCCTGGGGCCGCGGGGCGTCGTGGGGGAGGGGCGAGGATCGGCGCGAGCCCAGACTGGCGCTATGCCGGTCCTGGGGTAGCGGGCGCCGCAGTTCGCGCGGAGCGTTTGCACCGCCCCCTCACCCCCCTTCCCGGGAGGCTCGCGCCGCCTCCTCTCCCTCTTCCCCTCATTTGGGGACCCTCCCGGGCGCACGGGAAAGCTGATTGTCTTTGGGATGCGAGTCCTCCCGCGCCTCTAATGCGCTCGGGGATGCTCGCGTGGGAAGCCAGTACTGTTGTGTGTGGTTTGCATCTCTGGCAGAGTGCCTTCCACGGCCGGACCGACGGACTCTCCCAGACCGTGGGAGGTGGTAGTTGGAGGCGGTTCAAGCTCTAGTTATAAGTTGGTAGAGGAGCTTCGAATCTATCCTTGATTTTAAAGATGAGGAAAATTAGACCCAGAGGGTAAAGTGACTCGCCCACGGTAACATTTGAACCCAGATCCTTTGAGTCCCGTTTAGTTTCTTTTTTGTCTGGGGTGAGATTTGTGGGAATTTTGAATTTCCTAAATGAGTATTCGGTTCCTAAGCAAGCATTCATTACAATCTTACTGTATGCCAGGCTAGACCCTGTGGGTGTTGATTTCACAAACCTGCTCGGCCCTCCAGGAGGTTGCATTCCTAGGGGAAAGGGGCAGATATATATGAGTATAAAACTAACGTGGGGGTTAGGAGAGAGCGCTGGGAAGGCATCTACTTGGAAAGTAGCCCTTGAATTTCAAAGCAAGGCGGGGACTATGGATGTGGGAAGTGAGGAAATGCATTATAGGCCTGGGGAATATCCATCCTAGGCCCATGGATGGAATGGCCTTTTTGAAGAGCAACTAGAAGGCTGGTTTGCTGGAGTATGGAATACAGAAACTGAAGTAAGGTCTAACAAATGAGGTTGTGACCAAGTTGTGAAGGGCTTTAAAATCTGAATAGAGAGGTTTATATTCGATCCTAGAGGTAATTAAGAACAATTGGAGTTCAGTGAGAAAAGTAGTTAGACCTGCATTTAAGGAATATCACTTTGGCAGAAATGAGGAATGTGGCCTGGAAAATCTTGAGATGGAGGGCAATTAAGTACTTCCAATAAACTATTGTAATTGTCTAAGTTGGAAGTGATCAGAGCCTATGTTATTAGATCTTGTAATTGTCTCCTCAGCCTTATTAGATTGACTGTAGCTTAACTGCATGAGAAAATTTATCTTTTAGTGGTAAGCCTTCTGTCAAACTTTTGAATTTTGGCTAGTATCAGAGGATAGACATCACTGGGTCCATACTCCTACAGTTCTGCAAGCATTGTTACCTACATTGTCACTGTTCTAAATTCTAGGGGGATACCAAGACAAAAAGGGAAGTTCCTGCCCTCAAGGAGACTTCATTATGTTGGAAAACTTTACAATTTACTGTATTAAACCTTTCAGAGCTTGTGGTCTATTGCTTGGCATTTTAAAAACCTAGGATTACTGCCACACAAGGTATAAAAGTGGGCCTTGTGTAGAAGAAGAATAATGCATTGTGTTTTATGGAATTCATTACCTATATTAGCATAGTGCAATGGAAAGTACATTGGATCAGCAGTCAGAAGATTTGAGTTCAAATTCTATCTCTGTTAACTCTTGTTATGGTCTTGGATGTTTAACTTGTTTTCAGTTTTCTTATCTGTAACAAGGTTACTTAGACCAGATTACTTCTAGTGTCCTGTCAGCCCTACACGTATGTTCTATAAACTCATGTGTTCTTCATAACAGTTCTGTGACATATGCAGTACAAATATCATTATTTACATTTTACAAATGTGAAAATAAGACTTGGGAGAAATTATAACTTTCTCTAGGGTCACAGGGCTGTGTAGAGACTGTAACCTAGGTCATCTGACTGACTTCAAGGCATTCAATCATCAAGCATTTTATTAAGCTATGCTGTGTCCTAGGTACTTTTTAAATGCTGGGGATGTAAAGAAAGCCAAAACTATTGTCTTTGCCCTCAAAGAGTTCACAATAAAATGAAGCAGACAACATATGAATAGCTATGTTTGTACAGATTATATAGAGCAGATGAATAGTAACCTGAGAGTGAAGAAAAGGGAGATGTGGAAAGGAGGGAGAAGATCCAGAAAGATCTGAAACGGTAGGAATTTGAGCTGAATCTTGGAGAGAACCCTGGGAAGATGAGGGAGGTAGATATGGGGAGGGAAGCATTCCAGGCATGAGGAACAACCAGTAAAAAGGCAGTGAAAAAGTGGGAAGATATAGTGGGGTGGGTGTGTGTGTGTGTGTGTGTGTGTGTGTGTGTGTGTGTGTGTGTGTGTGTGTGTGTGTGTAGGAGGCCAGTGGATCATATAAGTCAAGGGGATAAAGTCTTTAGAAGACAGGAAAGATAGGAAGAGGCCAGGTTGTGATTAGCTTTGTCAAATAGAGAATCTTATATTTGATCCTGGAAGCAATAAGCAGGCAGTGGAGTTAATGTTTGAACCTGCTTCCTATTTTAGGAAGGTGACTGGCAGCAAGATGGCTTGAATTGGAGTGGAGAGAGACTTGAGGGAGGAAGATCACCATGAGATCCTGAGCTAGGATTGTGGCTGTCTGAGTGGAGAGAATGGAATTCGTGCAATAGATATTGTGAATGAAAAAATGGCAAGATTGGCAAGAGATTGGCTATGTGGCATGTGAGTGAAGAGGTTGTCCTGGGTGTGACTCGGAGGATGGTTATAGTAAGTAATAGGAATGGTGGGGTGAGGGGAGTGTTTTGGGGTGAAGAAAATGAGTTTTGCTGTAGACATAATTGAGGTTGAGATGCCTATGTGATATGTAGTTTGAGATGTTCATAAAGTGATATGAAACTGGAGCTTAGGAGAGAGACCAGGGCTGGATAAGTAGATCATAAGTGAATCATCAGCATAAGAGAGGATAGCTGCTGTGGGAACTGAAGAGATCACCAGGTGAAAAGAGAAGTAGTTGCTGGACACAGAGCTTTGGGGACTATCTACGATGAGAGAGCATGACATGAATGGAGATCTAGCGAGAGAGAGAGAGAGAGAGAGAGAGAGAGAGAGAGAGAGAGAGAGAGAGAACAGTGTCATGAAAACCTAGACATTATCAGGCAGAAGAGGGTGATTGACAGTGTCCAGGCATGCAGAGAGGACTAGAAGGATGAGCACAGAAAATGAGACCATTAGCTTTGGGGTTTAAAAGATCATTTCAGAATGATCAGGAGAAGAGTTTTAGTCTAGAACTTTTTCTTCTTTGCAGCCAGAATTCCACTGTTCTCTGTCCTGATTAGACTGCTTCTGAAGTGTCCAGAATGCTGAGGAGTCTAGAGTATGCTGTCATATGAGGTGAATAGTTGATGAACTATTTAGTTTGGACAGGGGATTAAATGATTCTCAAGAGCTCTTCCAGCTTTGCTGATCCTGTTTTCTTAAAGTAAGGCAGGGAAAAGAAGTAGGATGGTTCCTTTCAGATATTTGAAAGGGTGTTATGTGGAGGAGGAGGAATCATTACACTTACTCTGTAGCTTGTGGGAAATTGTCAACTCATTACCAGGAGACATTGCTGCTCAATGTGAAGACTCAGCAAGTAGAGATGTTGAGAAATAGGTATGATTTATGGGTACTATTTGGCTCTGGATGAAGTGAAGGACATAATTAGGGATAGTTAAAGGATAATTAATATAGTAAGGTAGGTTTTTTTTTTCGTGTCATTGGCTAAATGGTTCTAGCTACCAATTGCAGAGGCTAGATGACCATCTTTTAAGGATATTGTATGTGTGTGTGTGTGTGTGTGTGTGTGTGTGTGTGTGTGTGTGTGCGCGCATCCACACACATTATGTATATATGTGTATGTGTGTGCATACACACATGTAAATGTATTGATCTATATAGATCAGCTTATCCTATTTATCTGCATGGGATGATAAATTGGATTAGATAACTTTTAAGGGCCTTTCTTCCATCAAGATTTCTTATGAAATTAGAAAATCCTTGATAACTCTTTGGGAAATTTCCTGCCTTATATAATAGTAATAGTTGCTTGGTGGTTAGTTATAAATTTTCTCATTCAAATGTGACACTTCAAATTATGAATTTATATTTTCTCTGATTTATAATGGATAAATTAGGGAATGATGTTGTTGTGACTTATTTTCCTAGGCTCATGCAAAAGATTTATTCCATTTTTAGGTGTAAGAGCAGGTAATTAATTCCATAGTATTCCAGTTAACAATTAATCATTTCTTTGTTTTCTTCACCATCATTTTGATAGTATACTTTTTAATTTAAAGTGTTTTCATTTTCACAATCTGTGGTCCCTTCACTTTTGTCAAAAAAAGGTTTTCCTTTTGCATAGTAAAGCAATTTAAAGAATTTCAGGTGTTTAAGACACCTTTTAAATAAAGCACCTTTTAAGCAGTTTTTTATTTCTATTGCAGCTGCTGTAGCTAATTAGAAATTTTTAAAAATTTGACAGGTGATTTAATAAGTGTAGAAACTTCTTTACTTGTAACTCATAATCTTATAGGGTTTCTTGGAAAGTAAGAGGCTAAATTACTTGTCCATGATCATATACTAAAAATAACAATAATAGTTATAATAATAATTATGATAATAGCTGTCACAATAGCGTTTATATGGTGTTTTAAGATTTGAACGGTGCTTTGCCAATCTGATCTCATTTGATACTTATAACAACCCTACAAAACAGGTGCTTTTATAAGGAGAGTGAGGGTGATTTATTAAATAATTTGCCCAGAATCACTTAGAACCTGTAACTGTCTCTTGGATCCAAGTTGGATTCCAACTTGTGTCTGCCTACTCCAAGTCCAATACTCCGTCCACTGTTTTACCTAGCTGTGCCAGTATGTGTCTTGGCAGGACTTGAACTCAGATTTTCCTAATCCTGAGGTCAGTTCCTCCATTTAGGAACTCAGGAATCTTTTCTAACCAGGCTTTTAAAAGAGACTTAATGTACATTCTTTTTATTTTTTTAATTTTAATTTTAATTTTTTTTTTAAGGCTGGGGTTTAGTGACTTTCCCAGGGTCACACAGCTAGGAAGTGTTAAGTGTCTGAGACCAGATTTGAACTCGGGTACTCCTAAGTTCAAGGCTGGTGCTCTATCCACTGCGCCACCTAGCTGCCCCGTACATTCTTTTTAAAAATATGTCTTACAAGATAATTTTCCTTTTGGAAATAAATTTGTTTTGATTAATTATGGATTTCCAGATCTCACTTGATGATTATAATTAGATGCCAATGAGACCAAAGTTTGAGTCTCTTGAATCATTTAACTCTGAATCATTAAGAACTTTCATAGAATATCTGCCCTATTCTTGGCTGAATGTCTGTAATATAATGCCCTTGAACACAAACCTGCCTTTTACCAACTATCTCATTACCACTGATAGGACAATTTATAGCATGTGTCCTACTGATTAGTGGTCTAATGGTGTTAACATGTAGATACATAGAATTTTAGGGATAGAAGAAATGATAAGATCATCTAGACTTAAGACCTTAATTAGTGTTTTGTAGATCTAGAGGTCTGAGCATATATACAGAAATCAGTGTCTTTTTAAAAAAAATTGATATAATAGTGGTAAATTTTATTACCATATAGTTTAGGGAGATTAACTGCCTTCAGAATTTCAGGAACCTGAATGAAAACCATTGAACTTTTTCCATCTTAAGAATTCTTTTGCTTAATTCCAGCATTTTACAAATGTGGAAACTGAGTTCCAGTGAGGTAAAATGTATTCACCAAGGTTATAAAGTTGGCTAATTACAGATGTAGGATTAATTTCTCCTGCTAAATTCTTTTGGTTTAGAAGTAAATAAAAAAAAGTTTTCCTATACTTATTGAAGTTAAAATGATGACTGGAATTATATAGTTTCATCTTTTGAACTAGACTGTTTGCTACTACGTAGTTTGCTACACAACTGATAAGTTTTCTTTTGCTCCAAATGTATCATTCTTCCCATCACATTTAAGAAATCAAGCAAGGTAGAGACCTCAAGGCAAACACTATTTGGTTTCAGAGAAAAGTACAGACAACTAGTTTCTATCTTTTTCTGACTTTGGATTTTGATACACTTATTTGCTAGTTCTGCGTGGTGTAGTGGATATTACTGGACTTGGAGTCAGGAAAACTTGGGTTTGTATCTTGTTTTGGACATTTACTAGTTGGATGACTGGGCAGATCAGTTGACTTTTAGGTCTGTTTCCTTATCTGTAAAATAAAGATATTAGACTAAATAAGAAATACTTTCTAGCTCTGAAGATTACATATTGATTAGTGAAAATTTAGTGTCACAACATTTGATTTGGAATTTAAGGACCTAAGTTCAAATTCTGGCTATCTGGTCCTCATGATATTTGTGGCTTTAAGGAAGTTATTTAAATTCCCTGAACTTTATTGTACTTATCTGTTAAAAAAAAAAAAAAAAAAAAGTTAGGTTAAATCTCTTTGAGACTCAAATTCAGTGATCCTTATAAATTATCTATCTTGTGACATCTTCATTCCATAATTTCTACCAAAAATCTGAAATCAAAAACCAATGCTTTTCTGCCTTTTGTATTAGAAAGATTTGGAATCTCAGCATCATGAAATTGGAAAGACACATCAAAAACCTTCTTTCTAGTTTAATGTTCACCTGACAAAAATATTCTCCAACATATGTTTTACAGGTGGTCATTTAATAAGTGAGAAGGAATCTCCTCAAGCAATCTTTTCCATTTTTAATAGCTCTAATTACTGTGTTTTTCTTTTCATCTGTTCTGCTTTGGAGTTAAGAGTTCTGAAGAGCAATTGTTCACTCTCTTGTATTTTTTTTTTAATATTGTCTAAATTTTCTTGTGTCCTTTGCAACACTCATCTTTATAAATGAAATTGCTTACTATAGTTGGTTATGGACAGAACTAGAAACCAAACCCAGATCCCAAACCAATCCTAACTCCTCAACAGTGAAATCACAAATCTATTAGAGTAGTCCTGTATTCTAGACACTGGACTAGGTATTTTGAAGGATATAAAGTTTTGATAATTTAGTTTCTTCTGTCAAGGAATTTATGGCCTAATAGAAGAAATAAGATACATATATAAGTAATTACTACAAAAGGCATTTTTAATGTCTATTTTAGAATTTAGTTCAACAAACTTGAAAGTAAGTCTATTATAATAGTATGTGTAAGGCACTGTGATAAAAGGGATACAAAGATAAACATACATAGATAACTCGCTTAAGTATTATTTAATTTAATGTTAGGGTAGTTTATGAAAAAGAAAAGCCACCATTTTAAGAGTTGGGTCAGTTAGATCATCTAAAAATCATTTAAAATTTAATGGGAAAGTTATTTTACATTAAATGTTCAGTGTTTACTTTAGATAGCAGATAAATTTTAGGTTAAATTTATGATATAAGTATATATATTTTAAATCATGAATATATATTATATAGGACTTTGGGGTCCCTCATAGAGGCATTGTATACAGTTCATTTTTATTTCATAATTTAAATAATTTTATTTATTTAAAAGTTTATTCAAATTTGTGGTTATATATTTACTCTTGAAATTTGTTTATATCTATGATTTATTTGATGTCTTTGATAAGGATTATAATAAATTACTTTATAATGTTAAATATAATTTAATAATATTGTTACTTTGGGAAAATAGAATTTGTTCATGGCAGTGTCTTTTATGATATGGTTTTTATAACTATTATGGTGGAAAGTACTGCTTGTACATGACATTGTACCTATCTATAAGTAATTTAGAATAGTAAGAGAAAATTTGATTCTGATTAATCATTAGCTCTTATAGAAGATGAGAGGAATTATAACTTTTTTTATTTAGTGTTATATAGAAATTATCCACCAACTTCCCTTCCATCTCTTTACAAGCATTAAAAAAGAAAAAAAAAAAAAGAAAACCCTCCCAAATCACTAAAATAAAGTAAATATACAAGGCTTGGAGGAGGAAAGGTGTGGTCTGTGTGGGTATGGCAGCTTAAAAATTTCTAACTTGTTTATTCATTCAACTGAATGAACATGTTTCATTTCCAACCATTTAGGCCTGAAATATGATTTCTCTCACAATGAAGTCATTCATTACACCATCTTATTTTATATTTAGAGAGTTAATAACTTTATCTCTATCCTCTAATAATTAATAAAGAGAATATATTCCATTAGCATTTCTTTTTTTTTTTTTTTTTTTTTTTTATTTAGAAACTTAAGAGGCAACAGTAGGAATAAGCTAGGAATAGTTATATTTCATCTGTATCGTCCTCCAGAAAAGTATTAAAGTTTAGAAAAAATTCTGCAGGGTTTATGGAAAACTCACTTAAATCAAACCATATTTTTATAGTCATTTGACTACTTTTGAATCCTGATTGCATTTTAAGCTAGCCCACGTCCATTTCCATCTTGACCACAAATGAAGGTAAATTAATATTCTAAGGATTCTCCTGATTTCACTAATCTAGAATGAGGAAATGAGATTAATCTAGTGTCAGATGTCCTTGGTGAAATGAGTATGCTTTTTATGATCATTGTTTCCATTTCTTAGATGTTCACTAATCATTCCTTTAATAGATTTTTTGGAAATGAAAGCTAAGTTTGGGAAGCTTGATGCAACAGTGTATATATAGAGCACTGACAGCTTGCAGTCAGAAAGACCTGTGTTCAAATCAAAACTCAGACACTTACTTGCTATGTAACCTTGGACAAGTCACTTAACCTAGTTTGACTTAGTTTCCCTACGTGTAAAATGAGCTGGAGAAGGACATGGGCAACCAATCTAGTGTTGCCAAGAAAACCCAAAAAGGGATCACAAAGAATTAAACACAACTGAAATGACCCAACAGTAAAAGCTATCTCTTGAATAATAGAGTTTTATCAGAAATCAAAGTCAAGTTCATTTAGCCTATATTTCTTGATTGTGCTTTCCCCCATATATATGTATATATGTGTTGTGTATATATGTATACACGCATACATATAAGTATATATAACATTTATCTTTTTCTAGTACTATGGAACTTCCTCTATTCTTGAAAATCTTTTAAACTATCACAGATAGCTCTGGAATCATGTCCCTTAGTCCATTAATTACTACTATGGGTTTTAGCCCATCTCTGGTAATCTGAACTCATTAGAGATAATTAGATGCTCTTTTAACATATACTTACTTATCATGGCCATCAATTCCATATCTGCCATTTTTGTCTATTCTTTCCAATTTAAAGATTATTCTTGGCAGAAAAGACAAAAGTGAAATAAGAGGTGAGAAAGGTTGCTTTCTTTCTATCATCCTTTAGGTTTACCCCTACCCTTAAGCAACAAACAGATCCTATTCCCTTATCCATTTTTTATTTGCTTGTTTTCACTCTCACTAAAAGGACTTTCTTGGTTCTTAGTGTTTATCACTAAACAGATTGTTCTTAACTTAGCATTCCTGAATTTTATTTTTTTACAAAACTTTGCTATGCTTTTATATTCATTTTCTATTATCTCCTCTTGTTTCCATCTTCAGTATATGTCTTTATAAAATCTTAGGGTCATAGACATAAAACTAGACAAAATTTGAGAAATTTAGAACAATGCACCCTATCCCATTTTACAGATAAGGAAACTAAGGCTAGGGAAATGAAATTTTTTTGGGAAGTAACAAGGTTGCAAAAAAGCAGAGCTAAATTTGGACCTAATCCTCTGACTCTGTGGAAGTGTCTCAATTCTTGGCTTTAAATTGCAATTTTAAAGGGCTTCCTATTCCTGAATCCCTTAGAAAATTTTAGTCAAGAGATCACACTAATTATTGCTTTGAATCCTTTAAAAAAAATAAGCTCTTTTCAATTTTAGGGAGCTGATTGTGTCTAGTTTTCCTTTTTTTTTTTTTTTTTCTTTTTCCCCCCATCACATTTTCAAAAATAGAAGGAATGATCAATTTCTCCTAAGGTTCCTATAGTTTCCATCCCAGAAACCAGCCTCTTCTTCAGAAATAGTTTGTGGTATAGTTGAAAAGATGACCAAGTTTGGAATCAGAGAACCCAGGTTCAATTTGCAATTTCACTTTTTATATGTCTTGGGGCAAGTCACCAAGACCTTAGTTTCTTTCCCTGTAAAATGAAGGAAATGGACTAGATCTATGGTGTCAAACTGAATTAGAAATGGATCCACTATTGAGCCTGTATAAGGATTCCTGAAGGCCATGAAATTTAATTTTAAAATGTAATGTTATTTATGTTTTGTTCTCTTTTTCTTTATTTTGCTAAATATTTTCAATTACATTTTAATCTTGTTTGGGTTAAACTCAGAAATGTGGGCTGTGTGACTTCTATGTAGTTGATGCCTATAAATTAGATAACCTTTAAGATTTACCTCTAGTTTAAATATCTATTGGTTGTGTATTAAGTTATAGTTGGGAATTAAGTTTTGTGTAGTGGAAAGAGTACTATAGAGTCTTTTTTTTTTTTTTCCAACAGATAACTTTATTTGAACTTTGAGTTACAGCTTCTCTCTCTCCCTCATTCCTTTACCCCCATCCATTGAAAAGGCACATGTTAAGTTATGCAAAACATTTCCATAAAAATCGTGTTGTGAAAGAAAACACAGATTCCCCCCCCTAAAATAAAAACCCTCCAGAAAAATAAAGTTACTGGACAGTTAGGTGGATAGATAGTCAGGAGGACCTGAGTTCAAAATAGGTTTCAGACACTTAACATTTCCTAGTTGTGTGACCCTGGGCAAATCACTTAACCCCAATTGCCTCCAAAAAAAAAAAAAAAAAAAAAAAAAGAAGAAGAAGAAGAAGAAGAAAGAAAAAAGTTAAAAAATATATGCTTCAATTTGTCTTCAGACACAATAAGTTCTTTTTCTGGGTATGGATACCATTTTTCATCATAAGTCCTTCAGAGTTATATTGAGTCTTGATAGGACTGGGTTTGAACTCTTATTCTAAACAACAGTGTGTGAGCATGGGTTTTTTGAGCTTCAGTGTCCTTATCTTTAAAATGAGGATAATGCTACTTTCAGTACCTGCCATGTCAGGTTCTATGGAGACTGAATGAGATAATATATGTAAAAGACTTGTGTATCTTAAAGTGTTATATTACCAGCTATTATTGTCATCATAGTATCATTCTACTGTAATATTTATAGTACTTATTTTCTTCAAAATGAACCATGTTTTTCCTTATACTTTTGATTTCTCTTTCTTGTGTGACTTTCAATATCTTTTATCAAAAAGCTACTGTCAAAGATGAAAAAGAAAACTAAACAATAACTCTACTGGAGGAATTCACAGTCTCATTCAGACACAATATCTATTTCTGGAAATAATGTAATTAGGAAAAATGAATGGCACCCTCCATACTATCAGAGTTCAGTAAAGGGAGATTATATTTTGGTTTGGGATAGTCACAAGAGAGCTTCATGAGAAAGGTTAACAAGCTCCTAATAAGAAAGGCGGGGATTAAGAAATTATGGATGTGAGGAAGAAGATGAATAAAAGTTGGCAATGTGTAGCAAATTTTAGGTTCAGTTAAATGTTCCTACGGAAAAGATAATGATAAATATTGGAGGGGATGTGGGAAAACTGGGACACTAATGCATTATTGGTGGAGGTGTGAACTGATCCAACCATTCTGGACAGCAATTTGGAACTTTGCTTAAAAGGCTATAAAATTGGGTATAATATACCTTTTGATCCAGCAATGTCACTACAGGTTCTGTATCTCAAAGATATCATAAAACAAGGAAAAGGATCCACATGTGCAAAAAATGTTTGTAGGAGCTCTTTTAGTGGTGGCAAAGAATTAGAAATTAAATGGATGCCCATCAATTGAGGAATGGGTGAATAAATTATTGTATTTGAATGCAATAGAATATTATTATTTTATAAGAAATGATGAACAGGCTGATTTCAGAAAAGCCTGGAAAGACTTACAAGAAATGATGCTGCGTGAAGTGAGCAGAACCAAGAGAACATTGTATACAGTAACAGCAAGATTGTGATGAAGCATTTACAATCAACTGTGATAGACTCAGCTCTTCTCAGCTAGATAGTGAGCTAGGACAATTCCAGTAAGACTGGAGATGGAAAATAACATGTATAATCAAAGAGAGAACTATGGAGACTGAATGCAGATTGAAGCATACTATTTTCATCTTTTCTTTTTGTTGCTTGTTTTTTTTTTCTCATGGTTTTTTCCTTGTTCTGATTTTTCTTTCACAACATGACAACAAATATGGAAATGTTAAAAATGATTGTACCAATATAACCTTTATTAGATTGCTTGTTCTCTTGGAGAGGAGGAGAAATTAATGAAAGGAGGGAAAAAATTTGGAACTCAAAATCTTATAGAAGTGAATGTTGAAAACTATCCTTACATGTAATTGGAAAAATAAAATACTATTGAGGAAAAAAAATAACAATAAAAAAGAAAGCAATCTCTTTCAAAAAAATTTTTTTTTCCTGGTTCAAGTGGAGTAGGTTTGATAGTTAAGTGGGGCTAGGTTGTAAAGAGACTTTAACCTCAGGTTTAGAAGTTTGATTTTTTTCTTTAGTCAGTGTTGGACTTCCAGATGTTTTTGAGAACCGGCAGTGACCTGATTAAAGTGGTATCTTAGTAAAATTAATCAGGAATCATTGTAGAAAAAGATTTGGAGCAGGGGGAAACCAGATAAGTTTTTCCAGTGAGATATTGGTTTAAGATGTTTCCGGTGGAAATGGAAAGGAAAAGATGAAGATGAGTAACATTTGCTTAACGGGGAAAAAATAACAGAATCTGGCCATTGAATATAAGGGGTAAAGAAGAGCAAGAATCACAGAGGAACCTGGTAACCATGGTAACATTTATAGGTAAAATGTTGCCATAAATGTTAATTGCCATAGATAGAAATAGCTGAGTTAGAAAGGCAAGATGGTTTGGTAGGGGTAAGTGGGTTTTTAAAAAGTCTCAAAGTTGTGATTTTCACCAAAGGATAGAATTTGCATAAATATGGAAAAAGAATGGGATAGGAATATTTTAAGATGAATATAAATAAAGGTGCAAGTAAATATGTAGGATACAAATGACAATAGTGGTTTTCTAGTATAAGAGCTTTAGCTTTACTTTTAAACAGTGTTTCTACTAATTATATTAGAGTTGGTATTTTATCCTTTTGGCCACTTGAAATCTTTAGCTGCTTGTTTAAATCACAAGGTAAATTTAATTCCCTCCAATTTTAATACAATGGAGAGTTAAGTCTATGAGTAGGGATGGTATATTTTTAAATGCTTTATGTTTTTCACATTGATTATATAATTTGAGCCTTAGTAAATTTGTGAATTAAGGAAAGATGAATACCAGTTAATTTTTACCTATAATCTAATTATAATCTCAATTTTTGACTTGTCTGTAAATTTAAAATTCTTAGCCTATTTCATAGGATGTCTAACAACTTTTGATTGCTTTTCTTCCACACATATGGTTAATTAATAAAAACTACCTGTTTAGTCTGAATATAGTCTGCCTCTAGATATAAGGTATATGTCTAAGATGATATATTTATTGAAGAAAAAGATAGATAGGTATTCCTTGAGAAATAAAACAAAACTATTATGGAAAATAACATTTTCATGGAAAGGTTCTTCTTTTCATCTATCAGTTAAATACAGATGTTTAATTCATTTTTAATCATTACTTTTGTTATCCTCTAACCAAGTTATAGACAATACTCAATTTTGAACAAGCCAGATTCCGGGGGGGGGGGGGGGGGTGAGAATTGTGACATATTTAGATTGATTAAATAATTTAAATATTTTCATAAGTAAAAATCCAATTAGTTGGAAGATTAATTTTTTAACTTAATTCCAAAACCAAAGAACTTATTTTTGGATTACTGTTATGTTTATATTCATTATTTTTTCCTTCTGTTATATTTTAAGTCGTCAGAGAAGCATCTTAGACCTACTTATTTATAATGGTAATAAATTTTGTTCTTTGTAACATGTGGTCTTATTCTAGAGAATCTACTCAAACCACACATTATAAAACATGAAGTATTAACTATTCAGAAGTAGATTTTTTGATAAAGTTTGTATCATATAATTATTACTACAATGAGATCTGTTTTATTAGAATAGAAGCCTTTATGCTTGTATTTAGTTAATTGGGAGCATGAATAGATACTGTAAAAGTATTTATCTTAACTACTCAGTGACATGAATGGTTTGTTATGACTTTGCAATAGGGCAGGTATATTGAGGGCCCAGATTGTTTTTAGTTGGCCACAAAATGCAGCACAACCAGGAATAATAATGGCTAGCTATTATTATACTATAATATTATATTATACTATTAACTAGTAATAATAGCTAGCATATATGTAACACTATGAAATATACAAAGTATTTTACACTAGTTTCCTTTCTTTTTAGAAGTTTTTAGAAAAGAATGTTTTGATTATCAAACATTTGGCATAATTTTTTAAAAATCACATGCAAAGATCAAGTTTTCAGATTACAATGAAGAGCATGCTCTCTTATATTACAGTAGAAAACTAAAACCATTATGTATGTTGACAGAATTAATTTACTTCAGCAGTGGTTCATACATTCACACTATCTTCAATATGCATTATTTATAAATATTTCTAAATAAGTGGGTGAGTAGATGAATTTGATCTATTTTTCATCATTAAAGAGAAGTATAAAGAGGCATTAAATATGATGTTTATTTTATTTTTAAGTTTTTAAACTTCTTTTTTTATGATTACATGTCTTATTTCTAGGTTACATTAGTCACCCAAAACAGAGTGGCAAAATCAAATGCAATCATATATTCAGGATATGTTTGCTGTCAACTGTTCAGATAGTGTAAATTTAATAAAATAAATTTACTATAATATTGTCAGCACAAAAATTACCTCTTTCAATATTTAGTTCTCTTAAATTAAAATACAAATGCTAGATTTTCTTCAGAGAAAAATTTACAAATGTGGCATAGATAAAATATTTTCATAATGACTGGTTTTAAGTAGTATTGATCAGAACTGATCTTCTGCTTAGTACGTTTCATATTTAACTACTACATGTTGAAATAATCTGTGTCCCCATCTGCACATCTGAATTCAGTTTATAGAATATGGCAAACAGCTGCATTTCAATTGAAAGCTGTAACAACTGTAGGACATTAACCCGTTGAGAAGATTACAGTAGGTTTTCAATTCCATGTTAACTGTATTTATTAGAGAAAATTGACTTGAGTGCTTCTGCTTTTGACTGACATTTTCTTTTTTAAATGTCTGGAAGGAAGGAAATAAAGCATCTCAGTGTTAGAGCTTTGATGTGCAAAGAAGTTAATATCCAAAGAAGCTAATTATCTCAAACATCAAACAAAATTTTAGTTCAGTGAAATAATTATTTTAAAGAGTTTGATGAACTATGGCTCATCTTATGAAAATGCTTGATTTATAAGTTAAATAATTTGTGAAAGGATGATTATAGTTTCAAAGAAGTGTTATTGATACTTTCAGCAGTAGTGGTTCAGATGTGAAACACTTTTATCAAAAAGTTGTGGTTTTATCAAGTGTTAATCAATAAGTCTTTATTAGGCATTTTGTATTAAATGCTGTCAAGGACTGGGGATATAAAAAGAAGCAAAAACACTGTCCCCTACCCTCAAAGAACTCAAAATTGAATAGCAAATAAATGTGAATAACTATGTACATATAAGATTATATGGAGCAGATGAATAGTAACCTGAGAGTGAAGAAAAGGGAGATGTGGAAAGGAGGGAGAAGATCCAGAAAGACCTGAAATGGGAGGGATTTGAGCTGAATCTTGGAGAGAACCCTGAAAAGATGAGGAGGTAGATATGGGGAGGGAAGCATTCCAGGCATGAGGAGTGTGTAGGAGGCCAGTGGATCATATAAGTCAAGGGGATAAAGTCTTTAGAAGACAGGAAAGATAGGAAGAGGCCAGGTTGTGATTAGCTTTGTCAAATAGAGAATCTTATATTTGATCCTGGAAGCAATAAGCAGGCAGTGGAGTTAATGTTTGAACCTGCTTCCTATTTTAGGAAGGTGACTGGCAGCAAGATGGCTTGAATTGGAGTGGAGAGAGACTTGAGGGAGGAAGATCACCATGAGATCCTGAGCTAGGATTGTGGCTGTCTGAGTGGAGAGAATGGAATTCGTGCAATAGATATTGTGAATGAAAAAATGGCAAGATTGGCAAGAGATTGGCTATGTGGCATGTGAGTGAAGAGGTTGTCCTGGGTGTGACTCGGAGGATGGTTATAGTAAGTAATAGGAATGGTGGGGTGAGGGGAGTGTTTTGGGGTGAAGAAAATGAGTTTTGCTGTAGACATAATTGAGGTTGAGATGCCTATGTGATATGTAGTTTGAGATGTTCATAAAGTGATATGAAACTGGAGCTTAGGAGAGAGACCAGGGCTGGATAAGTAGATCATAAGTGAATCATCAGCATAAGAGAGGATAGCTGCTGTGGGAACTGAAGAGATCACCAGGTGAAAAGAGAAGTAGTTGCTGGACACAGAGCTTTGGGGACTATCTACGATGAGAGAGCATGACATGAATGGAGATCTAGCGAGAGAGAGAGAGAGAGAGAGAGAGAGAGAGAGGAGAACAGTGTCATGAAAACCTAGACATTATCAGGCAGAAGAGGGTGATTAGCTTTGGGGTTTAAAAGATCATTAGTAACTTTACAGAAAGCAATTTTAATTAGGTAACATAAGCCAGATTTCAGAGAACTTAGAAGAGAATGGAACAGAAGTGCAGGGACTGAATTTAGAAAGCTTTTCTAAGGAATTTAGCTGATTAGGTGAAGAAATTTAAATGGAAAGTAGAGAGGATGGAGCAAGATTTATTTTATGGATGTGGGAGGATATGGACATGTTTATGGCAAGGTAAGGAAGATAGGGAGAGATTGAAGATTAGAAAGGGAATGGGAGTTGAATTGAATTGAGAGGTGAGATTGGAAGGAAAGAGAGCAGTAGGTGAGATTTCAGTAGTTTGTGATGAGGTAACATTATTTTGCTTATGGCAGTGAGAAAAGAGGGGTTTGATGCAGACAAATATGGAAGTATAAATTATTGGATTTGGGAATTTGAAGTGGGAGAAGTGAGAACATTGATCAATAGTACAAAAGTTTTGAGCATAAAATACAGGGAACATGTTGGTATCAAAAATGAAAAATAAAAGAATTAGATGCAGGAAAATTCTTTGAAAAGGTTATCATAAGTTGGGCTTAATTTTAAGTGCCATTGAGATATTCCTGTGAGATCTCTATCATATAGAGATCAAAGATCAAGAGTAGAATATCTGAAGCATTAGTAGATCTGAAGCATTCGCAAGGAAGAGAGTGTAGATGTCAAGGAATCTTAGAGGTCAGAGCAGTGATGAAGTTTACTTTTAGGATTGGATTATGAAAAGATTCAAAAGAGGAGATGCACAAAACTTAGTAGTCAAGGAATTAAGAAAGGAACCAGAAGAGTACTGTGCTTTAGAAGCCAAATGAGGATTATATTTTGAATAGGAAACTAGGTGGGACTGAGATGGGGAGCACTTATAGAATGCTGTGTGGAAATCAGGAAAAGGACTGAGATTAGAGGTGGTTAATCTTTTAAAAAGAAGTTTCAGTAGAATAGGAGGGATGTTAACCAGATATCTAAGGATTAAGGAGTGAGCGGATAGTGATGTAATAGTAGAAGAAAGCATAAACTGTTTTGGGGAAAATTTTAACAGCAAAGAAAGGAAAAGTAGATATCAGAAATAATCATAAGCATTGTATAGCACAAATTGTTCCCTCAAAAAAGGAGGAGGGAGCATATGGTAGCTATAGAGATTGTACTAGTCTGATCTGTGGGATGCTTGCCTTTTTATATATCCTCAAAACTCCCTCATCTGTCCCTTAGTTGAAATCCTTGTTCATATTTTACTGAAAAAGTTTGAGGCCATTTGCCGATGGCAATCTTTTCTCTTCTTCATGTCAGATGCCCTCTGCCATTATCTCTTTATTTATCTTTGTTTCATCTGAACAACCAATCCCATTTCTTGCCAAGGCAAACCATTCTGTCTGCAAAAGCAAGATCCTTTTCCATTCTGTCTTCTTTGAAAGATTACTACTCCCTCTGTTGTCCCCATTTCAATTATCTTCCAACTCTGTATACTGCTGTCTTACTTATCTTTAGTCTTTTTTTTTCCACTCTGTCCACAAAGAGGTTCATGTCTTCTCCAGCCTAAAAAATCCTTCATGTGGTCCTTCCATCCCTGCTAACTATCATACTATATGTTATCTGTCCTTTGTGGCTCAATACCTAACTAAAACAGGTACCTCCACTTCTTTCATTCTCTTCTTAGCTTCCTTCAATCCAACTTCAGATGTCATCATTCCCCTGAAACTACTCTCACAAAAATTATCAATGATCTAGTAGCCATTCTAATATCCTTTTCTCAGTCCTCATTCTTCTTGACTGCCCTGCCACCTTTGATAGTCACCCTTTTTCTTGTTGATACTCTCTCCTCTTTAGATGTTTAGGACACCATTTTCTCTTGGCTCATAAGACTTCTTTCTCAATTTCCTTGTCCAGTGTGCTCAGTAATGCTGGGGGTTCCACAGGACTTTGTCCCGGGCCCTTTCTTTTTCTCCTACTATAAAATCTTTGTGATCTTTTCAGTTCCCCTGGATTCCATCCTAGTGATAATCTTAACCTTCTTCTCATCTCTAGGTGCCTTTCAGACTTGAACTCGATATGTAGTAGACATCTTTAACTCAGTATGTCCCAAACTGAAATCATTATCTTTCTTCCTAAAACTTCCTCCCTGTTCCAGACCTCTGTATTATTTTCAAGGACATCTCCAATTCTCCAGGCTTGAAACCTAGATGTCACTCTTGACTTTTCACTGTCTCACTTCTTTCTTCATATTCAGTCTGTTGCCAAAGCCTATCAATTTCATATTTGAAATGTCTCTTAAATATTCCCTATTCTCTCTGATACTGCTACCATTCTGAAAAAGGCTCTCATCCCCTCATGCTTTGATTATTACAATAAGCTATTGCTTCCACAAGTCTCTCCTCACTAAAATCTATTCTTATTCTGCTATCAAAATGATTTTGCTAGAGAACAAGTTTCTTCATGAAATCCCCATATTCAGTAAATTAAGCTTCTGCTTGGCATTTAGAGCTCTTCATAAAGCTTGCTTTCCCCTCTTTCTAATCCCCCCTCCCCCTGCACCAGTCTTCTTAAACTTTAAAAACAAACACATTTAGTGACCTTGTAAGCTACCATGGGTTTAATAATATTAATGATAAAACAATCTCTATATAGATGCCTTAAATTTTTTGATCCAACCATACTCTCTATTCTAAGTTCCAGTTGCTTATTTGCAATTATTTATTGGATATTCCAAACTAGATGTCTCTTAAGCATTTAAATTCAAAAATAAACAAAAAACCTAATTTTTCTTTCAATCCTTTCCTTCCAACTTTTGAACTGAACTAATCTAGTATAGGATACTTGGATTTTTCCATTCCCTAGACATCTCATTGTTATCCACACATATCTAGTAATTTCTAAATCATGCTATTTCTACAGCTACAAAATCTCTTACATCCTTTCCCTTTTTTCTTCTCAAATGCTTACTATCCCATCACTTCTTGCCTGGATTACTACAATAACTTCTTGATTAATGTCCTTAATTCAAATCTTTGCTTTCTCCAGCCCATCTGCCACATGGCTATCCAATTATTTTCCTAAAGTAGAGATTTAACCTCTTTGCTTTCTTACTCAATAAACTCCTATGTTATCCTATTGCTTCTAGGATCAAATATAAGCTTCCGTTTAACTTTCAAAGCCCCTTTACAACCTGGCCCCAGCTTGTCTTTTCAACCTTACAACTTCCTTTCCTGCACTTTATATGCTGACCAGACTGGCTCTTTTTTGTGTGTCTGTGGGAGGTGTTTTCCCATACATGATGTACGATCTTCCAACTCCACATTCCCATGTTGTTGCTCTGGCTATTTCCTATGCTCAGAATATACTCACCAGAATGCTACCTATTAGGATTAGTTTCTTTAAAAACTCTAACCCCAAAAATGACCCGTATTGTTTTTGGTAAGAGTTGAGGGGGACATTTGTTCTTATCAGGCCATAGATACTGTGTGACTCTGGGCAAATCTTTTAATTACTCTGTGCTTCATTTTCCTCATCTGTTAAATGGAGATAATAGTGTATACCTCTTGTTGATTGGGTTGCTGTAAGAATAAAATGAGATATTTGTAAAATTCTTTGTAAGCCCTTAAGCATTATATACATGATATTCTCACTATGATGTTTTTCAGTGCAAAGATTGTTATGAAAATTTAAAAAAATAAACAAATTCATGGATCTTAGAGGAAGAACTCCTTAAGATTCTAACAGCATGGCTGAAGAAGGGAAAGAGGAAAATAACTCGGTTTCCTGAAGAACTTGAATCTTGAGGAAAGCTGGGGATTCTAAGAGGCAAAGATAAGGATGGATAATTAGAGCAAGTAGTAAGTAGATCAGTATGGATGAACAAGAGAGGAGCCAGAGTCAGATTTTGAAGAGCTTTAAATGACAACAAACTTTATATTTGATCCTGTGGAAAATAGGGATGCATTGGAGTCAGAATAAGAGGGAAGATAGACAGTGACATGGTCATTTCTAGGTATTATGAAAAGCTTTTTTGTCAGATGAATGAAGAATGGATTACAGTACGAAAGATTTGATGCAGAGAGGCTAATTAAAGCTTTTTGAAATATTGCAAATGGGAAGTGATGGATCTTTAGAGGGTTATGCCTGTGTGAGTATAAAGTATAAAGAAGAGATACTATAAAGGTAGAACAACAAGATTTGATATAAACTCTCTTTACCAATACAGTTAGCAAGCAATTATTCTGCAGCTTAGTCTTGCAGAGTTGCATTCCTTACCTAAATGAATTTTTTATCAAATCCTTAAGGGATACTTGCTTTTTTGAATGAACGATGTAATTACTATAATAATTTATTGTGTAAAATAGTATATATTGGTTTTCTTGTGTTGATGAGGAAAAGAGATGGTTTTTATAACTTATACTAAGGATATTTAAGACAATTCATTCTTGATTAAATGTTTTATAATTGCTGCCATTCCTTATATGCTTTTATTTAAAATTAAAACACTTTTGATAGCTTTGTTATTTATTTATTTATTTTTTTGTATATATAGATGAATAATACTGCAGCTAGCCCGATGTCAACTGTTGCTACCTCAAGTAGTGGAAGAGCCACAGGAAAATCTACAAGTTTTACTCTTGAGCTGCAGAGTATGATGTAAGTATTGTATTCATCTAGACTTAAAACTATTTAAAAAGTGTTCTTGAGAAGGACATGGATCTAACAAAAAGAAAGTATTGAAAAGTAAGTTTGGAGATGATTAAGAAAGAAAGCCATGTTGAATGGTTTTTATTATTACATATAAAATAAATGTCTAGTAGGGTAAAACTTCCTATAACGTTCTTTTATGTAAATATAATGAACAGTAGGTTCTACTTTGAAAAAGTTAATATAACTGATTGATGTTGGCAAATTGTGACTTGTAAGTAGTTTCAACATTTAAAAGACTGCTTTCATTTTTTTTAACAAATATGTATGTTTTAGATTCTTCATTTATTAGAAAGGTCAAATATTTTGAATTAGTTGAAAATTGAAATCATTTAAGCTTATGATTATAAAAAATAAAGAAATATTTATTTTTTTAAAATGTCATTTGAATCTTAAAAAGCTTGATTAATCAAGAATTTTTAATTGGATAATACTACTAAATATCATATCTTAGAATTTTGGTTAAAAAGCCTTTAATCTACCTTTGAGAAGCTACATAATTATGAAGGTTCATATTTTGTTTGATTACTATTGCATTGCAACCTATTTTGGCCAAAGCAAGTAATTCCTGATTTGGTGGCAAAGCTTATGTCCCCCAAAATGTTTGTCTGCTGATGCATTTAGTATTTAAGATCTTTGGAAAGAGCACAAATGAGTTCTTTTCATAATTTTTTCATAATTTGTCAGTCACTTCAAAGGAGGCATTTCTTCCTGAAAATGAAATGGTTTCCCCTTGAAGGCTAGATATTATAAATTGAATTAATAGTTTACTTGTAGAGTACATGTAGTGATTAATTAAATATAAAGTGAATTTGGAATTCTTCAGAATTTATAGTTGACTAGACATAGACATGGTATTATAATGATATATATTATATATTGTTGTGTGTCATATATATGTGGTCATGTTTGGGTAGTCTTGCTATTTAATGAAGCATCCGAGTGGTACAGTGGATACAATACTGGGTGTGGAGTCAGAAAGGCCTGAATTCACATCTAGCCGCACATATTTTACTAGCTGTGTTACCCTGGACAAAACAACTTTACCTCTGCTTTTTTTAGTTTCCTCAACTGTTAAATGGTATACTTGTTATAATAATCAAATGAGATAAATGTTTTTAAAACTTTTAGTATGATTCCCAGGTATTATGTAAGTGTTTATTTCCTTCTCCTATCCTTCCCTCCCTACTCTCCCTTAATGAACAAGTTTTTACTTGGAGTGTTGGAGAGATTTTGCAGTTATAGCTTAATTGCATTCTAACATTGCTGTTATAATGTTATTACAATTCTGATTCATAGTAATAATATGTAAAAATTTTAGGTCATTCATTTAATTCAGGCTCCATTTAAGGCTCATGAAATTTTAAGGTAGGCCTTTTAAAGAATAGGGTACCCTTTTAATAATAGAATTCAGAGCTTAATTGCTTTTTTTTAACCTAGAAAAACAAAACAACAGGTTTATTTTACATTATTTCTTTTTATTGATGAGCAGCTTTTGGGGCAACTTTCAGTTACTGGAAGAATTTAGTGTTAGGACAGGGCATTGAATCAGTTGGCCTAGGATATATGTAAAAGTAAATTCTATTCTATGGGAAAATATGGATAAAAATGAGCTGCTAACAGGCATAGATACTGTCATGAAGGGATGTCTTTACTTTTCATACTTCATACATTTCAGTTATAAAGATACATACAAAAAAGGTAATTGAGTTACCTCAAATTCAAGTTCCACCTCTGATAATTTGTGTGACCTTAGGCAAATTGCTTAATTTTTCACTGACACAAGCAACATGTTCCTCACTTCACTTTTCATGGGGATAAAGTCTATGCTTGGTAAAAACAAAACAATACCCATCTCTCCTTTAATTGTATTTAATTACATTTGAAAAATGTGAAAGAATTTGGTGAAGTTTAGGGGTAATCTAAAAGAGAATGTATAGGCTTTCTAGCTGCAACACTTATTATTTAGTTGCTAGACAACCAGCAAATTGTAAAAATTAAATGGATTGGCACTCCAGAAAATTTTAATTCTAAGTTTTTTAATGACTAGAAATATTTAAAAAAAAAACCTACTCTATGAATCAGAATCATTCTAAAATGGTTTTAGTTCTGCTTTTCTTTTTGGTCTTACTAGGTATTTTGTTGTAGATTTTGCAGCATCAAATTTTTTAACATCTTCACAAAGTTGTTGAGTGAAAAGGGGGATACAAATTTTCTTTCTTTGGTGGTTACATCTGAAAAAGCTTTAAGGAAGAATATCTATGGGCACTGTATTGCTGCCTGATACATACTTGTGTATCTTCTTATAAGTTTTCTCATTCAGTGCCCCTTTAATGCTCCTGTCATGTATAGAAATTCTGAGGTCTTAAAGCAACTAATTATTTTAGGGAATGAGGAGTTCTTTGAAATTAGGTAATGAATTTGAATATTACATTGCTAGAGGAGTGAGATGGAATCCTCATGCTGTTTATTCTAATTGCCTTATTTTTGTAATGCTTATGGATAGAGATCATTAGAATAAGTGAAACATTTAAAAAATAAGAGTAAAGATGGAAATATAGTAGCTGGGTTAAAATGTATTTGCTTCAGATAATGTGTTCTTGAGATGTTAGATATTTGTAGATGAGTTTAGGCAGGATTTTGGTACATCAGAGTATACCTAGAAGATGTAGGTGGGAACTAATTGCAATGGGAGGATAAGTTGAATGACCCTGGAATGTTTGGCTTGATGAAGAAAAAACTTGGAGTGGTAGGAGTGGGAGATGATAGCTGTATTATTTAGGTATTTGAAGGACTGTCATGTAGAAGAAGGTTGTGATTTACAATGGAAACTGAAAAGGCAAATCTCAGTTCAACAAAAGGACAATCTTTCTAATAATTAAAATAGTTCAGAAGTGGATTGAGCAGATAATGGATTTTCTATCCCTAAACACTGGAAGTCTATAAATAGGTGCTGAAGTTCACTTGTATAAGACTTCAAGGCCTCTGAAGGCCTTCTCAATGCTGATAATCTCTCTCTGAGATTCTGTGTATTATTTCCTTTTAATGTCCCATGATTTTAGAAATTTATTTTTGCTAAAGGAGATTTCAAAGGTCATGGAGTCTAACTAAGCCCCTTTACACATGAAAGCCTAGAGGTCCAGAAAGCTGAAGTGCTTGCCTGAGATCCCACAGAAAGTAAGTGTCAGAGCTTGGCTTCCATCCTATTTATTTATTTATTATTTGTTTTTATAATATTTATTTTTCATATACTTACAATATTATTATTTTATCAAATTAAGTACTCTTTCCATTGTCCTAGGGAAAATTTCAGGGAAATCTTTAAAAGCTTTATGCAGAAACAAAGGAAGTTTCCATTGGTAATTTTGGTTTTGTAGAGTATTCAGATATCTGTTCTTGGTTTTCATATAGAGAATTTATTGCTAAAATGGCAATTTAAGAATAATTATTTTCTTCTTAAATTCTACACATATATTTTTTCAAATCTCTTCATAATCAAAAAACCTAGATAATTTTCTGAACACAACTGTTAAGAGGGTAGTGACTACTACTTAGAGTTTCTATATACATTAAAAAGCATATCCTTGAAAGTTAACTTTTAAAATGAATATCTTAATTGGATAAAGATAGAGGAGTTAAAGTTTTATCAACATGTTGATAAAAACAATTTTTTGGGGGAAGTTGGAGGAAATTATATTTTGAAATAACAGACCTGTCAAGGCTAACCTCTAATCAGAAAATCACAGTTTTTTTCCTTTGATTGTTTTTAAAACAATCAATGATTGTTTTAATTAGAATTTAGAAGACTGAGTGCAATTCATAATTAGCTGAATCCTGTTATATGATTATTTAGTAAAGGAAAGCACAAAGTTTTAAAGTAATCTGATAGCTGATTCTGTAAATGATTACCTCTTTAAAATTATGTTATAAAATACCCTTTAGTAAAGTCATGGACCTGAGGAATTTTTAAATTAGATAAGGAATAGCTGTAGGGGAAGGAGAGAAGAGGAGAAGGTGATAACAGATCTTTAAATATAGAAGATGAACTAGAAAAGAGAGTGAATATAGCTAAGTAAATCCAGTCAGTTCAGGTCTCTTAGCTATGAAATGAATCCATCAGCAAAGTTTGAACTTGTTTAATTAAGTGTTCTCCAGGGGAATCTTCATCAGGATAGCCTATTGAGATTTAGAGGTTTGATGACAGTTGTCAGCCTGGTGTTAACAACCTTTATAAAAAGACATAGTACCTCAGTTATTTTAATGTAATTTAATGGGAAAAAGTTCATGTATGTGTTATGTGTTAAGTGCAGTATATCTGTTAAGTTATAGTATACTGATATTCTTTCAGAAATGTTATGCCTTATCAAATTGTAAGAATTTATTATAGGAAATGTAGAATATATTGTTGAAAAAAGTCTTTCAATGTCTCTTTTAATTACAGTGAAGATAGGGCATATAATTAAACCATTTTGAGAGTGTAAGATTTCTTACTTTGAGTTTATGTAAGACACACTTGTTCATAATGTAGATGACTGACATCTTATTTTTTTAAGTTTCATAAAAATTCACAATTTTATAGTAGCACATAATTATATCATAGCCTATTTCAGAAATACAGTCTCCATTGATATTGTCATTTGTTGTTATAATGGCACCCTTTTAAAATAACTTAGTTTGAAACAATTATGCATTGAAAAAACGTTACTGGTTGAAAATATTTCACTGTTCTTCATATCTAGTTCTGTAGCTGTGTACACATTGTCATATACTTCAGAAACTAGGGAAATTGAAACTTCATCTCTTACAGTTTTCCACTAAAGAATATTAGATGAGGGGCAGCTAGGTAGTGCAGTGATTAAAGCACGAGCCCTGAAGTCAGGAGGACCTGAATTCAAATCTGCCCTCAGACACTTAACTTTTTTGTTCCTTCTTAGGAGTCAGGGTTTTGTAGTTACTTTGTAGGGTCATTCTGATAGTTTGTAGCCAAGTGAATGAATAAAGTTGTTTTTGGGAGAGAGAATATAAAAAGAAGAGGGAGGACATTCATGGGGAATGTCTAGATTATATTATGGGTGGGAAAAACAAAAGGTCTCAGTCAAAGAGTAGTTTAGCATAATGTAGTGGGTAATCCAAGGGATCAAGTGCTATAGAGATATCTAGGAAGATGACAAAAGGCATTCATTTTTGAAATTGTCTCATTTGTGTGGATGTGTGACCCTGGGCAAGTCACTTAACCCCAATTGCCTCAGCAAAAACAAAAAATAAAAAACAACAACAACAACTAAAGAATATGAGGCAATTTGTATTATTTATAAAGTAATAGTTTTTTGTATAAGAGGCAAGAACTTGTGAATATCATTTAGTAATTACCACTAATAATAATAATAGTGGTGCTAACATTTAGTTAGAACTTTAAGGTTTTGGAAGTGCCAGACATATTATCTTATCTGACCCTCATAACAATCCTGTCAGGTAATGTCCTTATGATTCTGATTTTCTAGATCAGGAATCTGAGGTTAATACTGGTTAAATGCCTTGACCAGGGTCACATATTTCTAAAGTATTTGAGACTAAATTCAATTTTAGTTGACTTAGAGGTCATCTCTCTTCTGCTTTGACAAGCTATTTTTAAAAATACTGATATAAATAAAATAATAAATATTGAGAATTCATTATTCAGCATATTCTACTATGTGTAAAAACTATTAGGTGATGAGAGAGATAGAAAGATAAATAAGATAAATTATCTGCCCTAGATGAGTAGATAGAAGATATATATATAAAATTAGCTGTAACATAAAACATAGATTTTTTTATGAGGTAGAAGCAGCAGGCTTTGAAGAAGAAAATCTTCCTTTTTGACTCAGCTCAAATGCTTCCTCTTTCATGAAGTGTGCTATAGTCTAAAGATAAGTTATGGAGTCAGAAGACCCATATTTTAGTTCTAAATCTGCCATTTACTTGCTAAGTGACTGGGAAAATACTTTCATTTCTCTGTGCTTTAGTTTCTACATCTGTAAATTGAGGAGGTTGAGTAGATGATCTCTGTGGTTCTTCTTGATTGCAACATTTTTTTGATTTTATGATGTTTTTATAAAGTAGTGAAATGAAAACTGTATTTATGGAATAGTGGACCATCCATTTGGCTAAAGTGAGAAGTGTGTGTACAAGAATAGTATTAAGAAAATCTGAAGAGGCAGACTGATGATAGATTGTGGAGGACTTTCAGGGCCTGGGTAAGAATTCTGAACTTTATTTTGTTGGCATTAGGGATAAGAACCTATTGAAATGCTTTCAAGATGGAGTGAATCAATTCTATGCATCAGGAAGATTAGTCAGGTAACATTATGGAAGATGATTGAAGTAGGAATTTACTGGAGGAGTTGTGGCTCCTTAAAAGGCTTTTAAGCCTTATGTCATTTCATTAAAAAATGAAAGATAATAAAGACTTTTTGTGGGATGATGGAAGTGAGAAGAGAAAATAATGTTGTAGAAGTAGAATCAGCAGGACAGAATCAGATAAGAGAATGGTATTGTTAATAAGAATGGAAGTTGGGGGAATGATTAGGGAATGATTAGCTTGCATGGTGCAAGTGCATGCTTGAGTGTAAAATAAGATGAGTACTTTTATGACACATTGAATTTGAAGTACTAAAGGGCTAGCCAGATTGGAAAATCTTCCACTGAATCCAAGGCCATCTCCAGTCATCTTGATCTGTATCTGGCCACTGGACCCAGAGAACTCTGGAGGGGAAAGTGAGGCAGGGGACCTTGCCCAGCCCTCCTTCCCTATTCAGTTCACTTGAATGGCATCACCTCCCTGATGTAATGATCCTCTTTGAGAATGAAGGATAAACCACAACAATCTGTGTATTCTGACTTTTTTTTTTCCTTCTTAGGAGTCAGGGTTTTGTAGTTATTTTGTAGGGTCATTCTGATAGTTTGTAGCCAAGTGAATGAATAAAGTTGTTTTTGGGAGAGAGAATATAAAAAGAAGAGGGAGGACATTCATGGGGAATGTCTAGATTATATTATGGGTGGGAAAAACAAAAGGTCTCAGTCAAAGAGTAGTTTAGCATAATGTAGTGGGTAATCCAAGGGATCAAGTGCTATAGAGATATCTAGGAAGATGACAAAAGGCATTCATTTTTGAAATTGTCTCATTTGTCATTGAATTTTATAAAGTGATTTATAATTTTAGAGTATAAATTTTCTATATCCTGGTTTTAAAAGAAGCAAATGAAAGCTTGAATTTCACTTGATAAAGTAGGGGATGATTATAATGTGAGACATTGTATGTTCATGACAGGATTTCTTTATTTTAATTTGTAGGTTTAAGTATTGAATTCTCTAGATATTTTAGTACCTGATAGAGGTGAAAGACTAATAAAAAGAATCAATATTTAGTGGTCATAATTTTGGAGATATCAGATTGGCAACATTATTTATCCCCCCCTCTCCCCAGTTTTAATGAGTCATTCTGAGAAAATGCCTATTTGCTCATGGGATTTTTGTTATTAGAATGCCTTTCAAAGTATAATTTAAAAAGCAAATTACATTTTGATAGAAACAAGAGGAGGAGATTACAGCAGAGATTTTTAGGAAGAACACAAGAATAATATGTTTGTAAACTATACTTTTTGACAAGGCACTCTATAGGTTTTCTCAGTTTTTTCATTTATAAAATAAAGGGGATGGACTAGATGATCCCTGTGATTCTTTCTAATCCAAACATATATGATTCCAGAGATCAATGAAATATTGGGATAAAATACTTAATACTGGAATGGATTTGTGAGCTCATCAATCTAGGCATTCCTTCCAATAGACACTGTACTCTGTCCATCCTGTGCAGCTTCTTGTCTTCTTTTAAGTTCATTCCAGAAGATCCATACAGTTTGGGAGATACCAGTAGAACATAGAGCTTGATTGTGGATTATTCCTTGATTCCTTATCCCTCAATCCCACTATGTTAAAGGACCACTTTGTTTTTCCTTGTCTAATCATGTATTTTTCTTCACTTTTCCTTCATAAGTCTGATTTGAAATTGTCTTGCAGTCTGCTTTTATCTACCATAGCCTCTTCATTGACTTTTAGGTCATCTTAAACTCTAATTTCTTTAGAAATTGTAGTAGTAGTCTCTGATACTCAGCTAAAACAGTATCACTGGAAGAATATTAGTATTAAAAGACTGAGCACTTTGTTTCAGGGGAAAGTTTATAATTGTTAAAATAACAATGCAGTTTCCTTAAGATAATTCAGCCTACTTTGGGACAAAATAGAGGAATAATAGTAGCTCAGGTGGCACTTGAAATTTTATTGATGTTCTTTATTTTCACTTTAGGTTTGAATACAGTATCCCTCATCCCAATGAGAATTGAACTTGTCCCTTTAACAAAGAAACAAGTTGAGTAGAAATGTAGGAGATTTATCTATGTTTATATAGTTAGTCAAGATTTGAGGTATGATTTGAATCCAGTTCTTTTTCTTCCAATTTTTTTATGCCTTGCCACCTCTCTTCATTCTTTTTTTGTTATTCTCCCCACAATGTTAAACATAAAAAAATATTTTTTGGTACTTATATTTATTTTAGAGGGAAAATTGGTACTTACAACTGAAATGTTCTCCTAAAATTAGTCACAATGTTTAAGACACAACAGTTTTAAGAAACAGTTTGAGAAACATTGAACTCTTAAGATCATAAAGTTCTATAGGTCTAGAATTTTTTCTTTATATTTTCTATTTTTTCAACATGATCTCTAGTGATAAAGTTCTATAAGTCTAGGATTTTTTTCTCCAATAATAATAATAAATGACATTTACATAAGACTTTAAAGTTTGCAAAATGCTTTACAAAAAGATCTTATTTGATACTCACAGCAGCTACGTAAGGTAAATACTGTGAGTATTATTTATTTAACTTTATAGCTAGGAAACTGAGACTTAGAGGAACTAAATGATTTGTCCATGTCACAAGCCGGGAAGTATCAGAGGAAATATTCAAATAAAGGTCTTTCTGATTCTAAGTCTATCATTTTCTATTATGCCATGGTTCTTGTCAGTGAAATTAGGAAACATGTTAGTTGCTAGAAATATGTTGTTTTAAGACTGGACTTAAGAACTTCGTATAGTTATACCAGAAGAAAAGTTTATTTTAAATAGGTGAACATAAACTATTTACAATTTACACTTAAATTCACCTTTGTTACTGATGAATCTTTACACTAAAGAAATTGGTTATAAGCCTTATAAAGGCATTGGCTGTCATCTTTTATATTTTCTAGTCTTTATTATAACAATTTGCACTTAATAGATATTTAATGCATATTTTAATTAAATGAAATAAGAACTGGTCAAATTGTTATAGAAAAATCTGTAAGTAATGGAAATAATCTGTGTATTTGCTGAAAATCAGATCTTAAAATAAGGGAATGGTGAAATACAAATATGAATCATTTGAATAATTCAGCCTTCAGGGTAAAGTAAAGATGATAATATTTACATTGCCTGCTATTATAAGGCTCTATTAAGATAATGCATCCAGACTTGGCTTATATCTCTTTCGATATCTCTTTGATGCCTTCACAATTTGGCATAGTCTTTGATAATTTGAGGTCATCTCCATATCCCATCTTCATCTTTGAAGCATCTGACCACTACTTTTAGCAGTGGCAGAATTAATTTTGCAGTATAAACAGTAATGTATCCTTGTGAACCAGGTAACACAGTTATGGAGCACTTCAGGGCTTATTTTCATCATAAAGATCACATGAAATAATGCAAATATTTTCTCACTTTTACATATAAAAAACGAGGCTCAGAGCTTAAATGACTTCTTTGAGATTACACAGTGTAGAAGTTGAGTTTTCAACTTAGGTATCTTGTTTGTAAGGTTGTTTTTTTTTTTTTTTAATAGTTTGTACTTTTAAAAAATTTACTGTCCCTTCCCAGTGTGTCACTTTCCTTCCTCCCCTTCTAACTCACTCAAGAAACCCTGCAAGTAGTAAATAAGTATAAGTAAGGAAAACAAATCATTGACTTGACAATGCCTTAAATACATATTTCGTTCAATCACTATTCCTTTGCTGAAAGATGGAAAGCATGTCTTATTTTGGTAAAGTAATTGAGTACCAAAGAGTAGCTTGCTCATAGTAGGCACTTAATAAATATTTGCTGAATGAATACTCTTGTTTGTTTCTCCAATTGCACATAGCAGACCAACTGCATATTTTAATGGAGTTGTTTATTTCATTCAGTATGACTTATGAAGATATTTTGAGTCCTTTGATTGCTAAGGAAAAGTATTGAATGACAAAACAGTTTGTAAATTCAGATTTTTTTTTTTTAGTTTCTATAAAATATCTCTCTTTGATACATTATGTGGGTATTATTATTATTATTATAACATTTCTTATGGTATTAAAAGAACTATTTTAGTTGTTGTTCATATTTAGAAAGACATCTTTTAAAAAAAATCTAAAGGCTAATTAATTAGACTTTCCAAAGTGAATCATAATTTAAGTAATTAAAAAAACAAGGTAAACATAATTCATATAGTAAGTTATTATGAGAGAGAAGCCATATTCCCACCCCTCCTTTTTTTCCCCCTTTGGTCATGAAATACATGGGGAACACTGAAATCCTAAAAAAGGAAAAATAACCACTAACTTTCAGAATAGCTTTAATTTTTAGAGTATGAAAAGCTTCTTTTGAGAATATAAGGGACAGTATTGTATTATTAAGTTATTCCCCACATACATTGTCAAATCAGAAGTACTGGGCTTAGAGTTTGAAAGACTTTGACTTGAATTCAGCCTGATGTTAGCTGTGGGATCACAGGTACATCATGATGTCATTGAATCTTATGTTCTCATCTACAAAATGGGGGTCATAGTACCTAACTCTTAAGAGTTAACATGAAGCTCAGAATATAATGATGTATGTAAAATGCCCTTTTAAACTGGTCTGTAAAAGTCAGCTATAATTCTTTTAATTCATTAAAAGAACTATGACTAGGGGAGATATCAAGTACCTAATTTCATATTCTTTTGGGAGAACTTCCATTTTTATGTAGTAAATTTTCATTTTGGAAAAGTCTCAAATTAAATTTAAAAACATTTTGTAGGTCTCAATTTTGCTAATATAATTTGATGATTTATGTTTGTCAATAGGTTCTTATACTTATTGCATAGGTTCTCTTTAGTTCCTTTCAATCATTTTTTTAAAAATTAATTTTTTAGAATTTTGTGTTTGAAATACTTTTCTTCCCTCAAGGCCTTCTCTATCCATTGAGAAAAGAGGCAACATAATATCATTCACTCATTAAAAACAAACAAACAACTTTTTTATTTCATATTATATTTGTATTCAAAGTAAGTCTTTTGAGTTTGTTTTTTTTAATTGTGATTGTGTGAAAGTCTTTTCAAGATATTGAAAAATAAAATTTTGCAGGTATTTGATGGTATTTTCAAGTCTTTGCATTTACTATGATTCATACCTTTTTTTTGTTAGTTTAAAAGCTTGTTTTCTCTTAGAGCAAATTTCTCCTTTTCTTGCTGATGTGAACATGTTTACAGATTTGTTTTAAAAATGAAGAAATGAACCTTTTTGTGCTTTATTGCTTTCATTTAATTTTTAGGACACTTTCATGCTGTTGCTTTTAAAGAAAATTAGGCTGCATAATAAAACTTTGAATTTGTCATTTGAATATCATCAAATAATAGTTTTGCAAAATGAAGATATAGAATATTTTGATCATCATAATCTTTAAGGGCTAATTAAATGCTAAATTCTTACAACTCATTACCTTAAATGTTCATATCCTTTGGCATATCAATATTATTTATCAAAACATTCAGTAATCATTATTTATGGATAGGGGCCCAAAGAATCACTTAAAAAATATAGCCATCAGTATAGGAAGATTGGGTCTTTTTTTTAGCATATTGAATATAAAAAAGTTCAGTTGAATATTGCAGAAATAGGAGTGTTATGTAGCCTGAAGAAGTGAAGACTTGTGGAGAATGTGATAATAGTCTTTAAAACTTTGAAAGGATTGTTGCATGGAATATGTTTAGAATTGTTCCACTTGAAACCAGAGCAATCAGTGGATATTGCAAAGAGGTAGACAGAAGTGTTGTTTTGAAGGTGGGGAGTGGTGGAAGAGGTAAAAATGTATAATAATTAGAACTACCTTTTTGTGAAATGGGTCAGTTCATGAAGTAATACATTTTCCTTCCTAGGAGATCTTTGAGGAAAGGTGAAAAAATCAAATATATTGTTGAGAGGATTCTTAATCAGATATAAACTGAATTAGAGGACTTTTGACTTCTATTCCATCTGGAAAATTTTGAAAAATTTTGTATTTTGGACTTATTTAATAAGATTTTTCAACAGGTGATTATTAGATAAAGAAAAACTTAAAATTAGGTTGCTTCTGAGGTGCTTCTGCCAAGGGGGAGAATATCCAATAATTATTGATAAGGCTAGATTATAAAAATTGTTAAAGAACATTGCTAAAGAATATCAATAGGGTGGGAATTGGCTATAATTCTATGTTTAGCAAAGTAGCTAAACCCTTCCTCTTTATTCCTTTTTTGCATTTATTTTCTTTTGGCTCTAATTTGACTGTTTCTCTGATAACATACATATATGTACACAGGTATATATGAATTATGACTCTAGCTATAAAATATTGTTTATAGACATAATAGTAGTGGTTAGTATTTAATACTTTAAGGTTTGTTAAGCTCTTTACATAGACTTTCTCATTTAATCCTCACAGACATCCTGGGAAGTAGGTACTATTATCCCTCTTTTATAAATGAGCAAACTGAGGTAGATAGAGGTCGAAGTAACTTGCTCAGGGTCACTCAACTAGTTAATGTCTAAGACAAGATCAAGATTCAAACTCAGCTCTTCCTAACTCCAAGTCTAACTCCTTTCTGCTATGCTACTTAGCTGCTTCTTCCTGTATTAAGAAGACTTAAATAATGGGAGAGACAATTGCTCATAGTTTTGGCTCTTCTAATATTTTAGAAATAATAAAACTACTAAATTAATTTATAGATGCAGTGTCATGCAATCAAACTTTGTATGTTTGCCAGTATAGTTTTGGGAAGCTATCCCATTATAGTAGAATTTTTACAGAGGTTACCAATGTGGGATTCATTCCTGAATAAGCTTAATTAGTATGTGCAGTTAGACTATTCACTTACTTTATCAGAAGTGAAAATCAACCAAATTCAAAGAAAGAATAAAGATGAGAAAATGTTATAGACATTTATAACAACATTAGCTTGAATTATTCAAACAAACTATTCATGCTTAAAAATTGGAAATAGAAAAAAAGACATTGATCCAGGCTTCTGGGAAATAGTGATAAGTCAATTCTACAACAAAAACAACTCAGTAAGCAAGTACTTGCTCCTTTTCTAAGAGAACAGACATGGTAGATAAGGAACATTCCAGTGTAGAATGCAAACTATTTTGTAAAATATGGGAAAGGTAGTAGAAGATTAACACCCAGTTGCTTTAGAAACCTGCGAAATTGTAATAGGAAAAATGAATCTATAGAAAAGTTGTTAAAATATTCAAGTCGGATCATACATAAAGGAGAGCAACAAGTGAAAAATGAAACATATCTATCGATATATTTATAACAAAGTATTCTGTCTTTGATTAGAATGAAATTGCCACATTTGGGCCAACAACTTAATATTTGATTGATATATAAAAATAGAAAAAACAGATCATAAAAAAGGCACAGAGAAGAATCTGATAACATGATTTTGAATGAATTGAGAAAAGAATTAATCTTCAAAACATCAGAAGGAAGAGAAGATAGAGTGATTTTTAAAAAAAGCAGTAAATTAGCATTTAAATGCTCACAATGTGCTAGACACTATTCCAAGCACTGTGGCTATACAAGAAAAAGCAAAAAAGAAAAAAAAAAAGCCCTTGTCTTTGCTCATTGTCTAATGAGGTAGACAACATGCCAACAACTACTCAGAGAGGAAGCATTAAGATTAAGTAGGACTGAGAAAGACTTCTTGGCAGAAGATAGAATTTTAGTTGAGACTTGAAGGAAGCCATGAAAGCTAGGAGAGAGAGTTGTAAAATTGTCAGTATGGGAGACAAATCATCAGAAATGCTAAAAGTAAAGTGTTGCATAAAAGGATAGCAAGGAAGCCAATATCATAAGAAGACTAGAAATATAGAAATAGGCCATATTAAACAAGTTTTAAAATTCAAAACAGCCCACAAACATTTGTACTATTATTTTTTCAACAAATATTTAGCACCTACTATGTGCTGGAATTCTGCTGAGTTATGTGGCTACAGACAAAAATAGCCTCTGGCCTTCAAGAAGCTTATAGTTTAATTGGTGGAAGACAATGCACAAAAGGAAGTTGAAAAGCCCATGAGAATGGAGCATAATGGAGAAGTCCATAGAAGTTCAAAAATATTGAAGTTGGTGGTAGAAGACTATGCTATGCCAGAGTCCCCTCTGCCTAGTGTTTGGGGTGGGGAAGATGGTTGAGTTTTAGACAAGTTGAGTTTAACATCATTATATATAGCTGTATAACATCCAGTTTGTGAAAATAATGAGATTGAAGGTCAGAAAAGAAGACTGGGCTAGACAAGTATTTCTTAAGAATCATCTGCATAGATATGATTGAAACCATAGGAACTGATGAGATCACCAAGTGAAAATAGTTTGGAAGGAGAAAAAAGGAAGGCCTGAACAGAACCTTAAAGTACACCCCATCATTACAGGGTATGAAGGTTATAAAGATCCAACTAAGGAGAGAGTACAATCAGTAAGAGAGATAGGAGTTCTAGGACAAGAGCAGTCCCATTTGTCTAATGGTATCTTGATTTAGTAGCAAATGACTGGTTTGTATTAATCCCAAATACTCCAGAATATGATTTAAAGAAAATAAGTGACTAAGTTCTGAATTTAAAAGTTCAAAAGACATTTGTCTGAACTCAATCAAATCCAGAAACACTTAAGGTAAAAAACTCAACCTGTGATTCTGAATTTGAATTCAAGTTTCACCTCTGAGACATACTGGTCATATCTTCTTGGGCAAGTCACTGAACCTGTTAGCACCTCTGCCAATTTTGTGAGCCTGTAAATCACATAATAAGTCAAGATAGAAGAAATTTTTCATTGAGAATTTTCTACACAGATGAAACCATAGGTGTGCTTTTAAAGAGATGAGTACAGTTGAGGCACAGTGGCATATTAGAAGGATATTAGATTAGAATGAGACTCCAGGAGTTCAAGTTATGATGTCACCATTAGCTGCAGGGTCATAGTTAAATTGTTTAACCTATCTTATTTGTAGAATAGGGAGAATATTTGCTCTACCTACGTTGTGTGTATTGTAAGGAAAACATTTTATAAACTCTAGAAACAAGTTATTATTTTTATTTTGATGATAATTGAGACCAGATGATTGATAGATATTTCTTAATATACTTTAAAAATATTTTAAAATTTAGTAATAAGTTATAAACAATTTTTAATAGATAGGAACACTAGAACCCAGATGAGAAGAGCAAGAAAGAAACAGTTTTGTTTGATACAAATGGTTGGACTGGCTTCTAGTCCTGACCTTGATGATTATTGGGCAGTGATAGAGGTATCCCTCATTTACATATGAATAAGGGTTTTTAACTTGGTATCTGGGAACTTGGCTTTTTGAATATATAGTTATGCCTCTTACATGGTGATGCTCCCCATATTTCAAGACTAATTCTTGAAACATTATAGGTCAGTTTAAGAAATTAAATAAGAATTTTTGAGGAATTTTGCAGATCCATAGATGTCACCAAGGCCAGCAGATGACACAGAAAAAGTTTATACATGCATACATTCATGCATATGTACATAACTTACATATATATATGTATTTGTATATATATATATATATATATATATATATATATCATTGTATAATACCAACATATTTTATCTTTCAATACCATAATAATTCAGACTTCTCGGGTATGAAGTGAGGAAAATTTTTTTTTCTAGATTGTGGGAGCACTGTGCCCCTAACCCTCATCATATGGAAAGGATAATTGTAATTGATTTTCTTTGTAGTCATATATACTTAAAACACTTTGTTTTGACAAGAGGGTCCATGAGGTTCACCAGAATGCTTAATCTCAGACAAAAAAAAGTTAAGAACCCATAATTGCATGTAAGGAAGAAAAGATAAATAGTTAAGTGATTCATACAGGTTGAATGTGACAGAGATAGGTAGCATTTGTATTCCTGTCCTTTGACTTTAAGTCCATTGTGTTTTCCATTGTAAGAATTATCTTTTGATTAAAATTAGTAGAAGCTCTTTGGTCATTCATGAGAAAATTAGAAAATAGAATTAGAAATAACTAATTCAGCATGGAATTTAAATAAAGAAAAGCTAAAGAGAAAGGATGTGGTCAGTGTAGCTTTAGCAGGTTTAGCATACAAGGAGGTTGGCATATTCCCCTATAATGGAAAAATATGTTTGCTTCAGAATATAGAAAGAATGGAATGATGCCCAAATCCAATAACCTATTGTGTATCGGCCCAATGCCTTAAAATCAATCGCTTTGATTTTCTCTGATTATAAATGATCAGCAAATGCCCCATAGGCCCTGAAATGTATTTTTCTTAACAAATATGGTGAAATAGTAGTAATAATCAAATTTTCAGATTTGATAGTCTGACCACATGAGTTGATAGCAAAATACTGCTGTCATATTTAGGGAATAGGGTATCATATTTAGGGAAGAGGGTAAGTGCCATTTTAGGGATGGGGAATAATTACAGAAGAGTAAGGGTGGGGGAGATACTGAAAAATATCTGTCTGTGTGATTGAAAGAAAACTGTCGATTGTTCCCTTGATATCGGTATGAAAAAATGTAATAGTGGAAGTATGATTTTATCAATTCATTACTGGGCTAACAGGAAGTATATTATTGATAAAAAATAGTTCTTATTTATATAGTATTGTAGGGGTTGTAAAATATTTTGGCGACAACTTATTGTCATTTCCATTTTATATATGAGTAAACCATGGTATAAGAGGTAAAATGATTTGCTTAAAGTCACCCAGCTGGTTATAAGAGTTGAGAATTAAGCACATCTCCCTTACTCCAACTCAGATACTCTCTGCTATTCTGTCCTGCTTCATGTGAAGAACCCTCATGTTTCTTAACTGGAAAAAACTTAGAATAGAGTTTTAAGCATGATAGTTTCCTAAATTTAACATTTGTCTACCCAAGTACTATGATTTACTTTGTCTCTAGTAATTGAAGGAAAAGTCAAAAGTAGGAAACTGTGATTGTAAAATATCCTATAATGCTTAAAACCATTTTTCTCCCTTTGAAAATCAGTTCAAAATAAATGACTTAAATGGTTTCCTATTTCAAAGTTTAATTTGGGGCATAAAGAAAGTCTTTGTTTTACTTACTTTTTAGCACTGGTATGGAAAAAGTTTCCTATACCTTTAAAATGATACCATGTTTTTAAGCTAATGTTAATGACTAAGACAGATTCTTTCCACTTAAACCCTTTCTCAGCTTTTCCAAGGTTTCTGGAAGCTTTACCACTTTCTTTTGAATTTTAGAATCACAGCATAGATTCAGAAATCACAGATAGTGAGTGATAAAAAACCAGAAAAGATCCAGCTCAATGCTCTTAAAGACAAACCTCCAGCTTAGAAGACCAAGTGACTTGCCTAACCAGGTTCTATTAGCAGTAATCATCAGATGCAGGAATTGAATCCAAGTCTTCTGACCATCCCCAATCAGGTTAAGTGCTCAATAAATATTGTTTAATTTAAAAAAATAATTTCCATACACTACCCAGCTATTATATTAATTTGTGTGTGTGTGTGTGTGTGTGTTCCATTTCCTGATGTTTACTCCTTTTGATTTATCCACATCAACAATGCACTTAATCATATCAGTGAATTTAGTGACAGGCTAGATTATTGAATTTCTAAATCATTCTTCAATCTGCACTGTAGTTGGTAGTGGCATGCATAGTGTTTTGAATTACAGGGTCCCTTACCATTTCAATTCACTTCAGGGAGTCCGGTAAATTTAGGCTGAGTGTATATTGGGGTGGGGAGTGGGGTAGGTGGATGGGTATGGGAGGGAGCATATTAAAGTAGAAAGAGAACTAGATTTGAGGTTGAAACTTGGACTCAAAGCCTGATTCTGTTACATAGCATGTGACTTTGACTAGATCATTTAATTTGTCTGAGATTTAGGTTTCTCATCTATAAAACAAAATGATTGTAATAGCTGACATACGAGTTCCCTTCCAACTTCAAAAGAAAGCAAAGCAAAAAAAACCACTTTTCCTGTAATCCTCTTTATCAGTTCTTGCCTCTTATAGTGTTATTCAAACACCTGTTTTCTCTCTTCAAGATCCTTACATGTCTCACTTAAATGTAAAAATCATCTCTCTGTTTATTAATTTGGTTTATTAATTAATTTGCAAATGCATCTCTATTTTAAGTTAACATATTTACCTAAAATATGTTCCTAAATATAGATTCATATGTAAGTATTCATGTTGCATATATAAATACATATTTTGTACACATAATAAACATACATACATTAACATCTTTAGTGAATATCTGTTTATATTTGACTACATTTGCTTATGCATATACATACAAATATACATATTTAAAATAAAAGTAAAATAATGTGGTAGATTAGATTTGTTTTAAACTAACATAAGAATTTGCACATTCAGATTTGTGGTGCCATTTAAAGTAGTAACCTTTGGATAGTAACATATTAGAATAGATGTAAACCTATATTCTAATAATGCTTCCTTTAATTAAAGCATTTTGGGAATTTCTTTGGTATTGACTTCTTAGCTTGAAACAGACAAAAATTAAATGGTGCCAGATATTTGTCTTTTGAGAGTAAATTTCAAAAAATAACTGGGTAATTTGGATGTAGGTGAAAAAGATGAGATAAACTGGATAATGGTAGTTTTACACAAAAATGGAGTATTGTTATGAAAAAAAAAAGTAATTTCTCTATGTGAGTTATAAACAGTTGGAAGGAGCTCTGAAAGAGAAGTTTGAAACATTTTTATTAGTGGGTTCATTCCTGGACCTTAAGTTATAGAGAGGCACCATGTCCCTGTGAATGGAGAATTGGCTTGGGAATCAGGATGACTTGGGTTCAGATTCTAATCTGATAAGTAATAATTGTTTGCCCTTATGCAAGTTACAACCTTAGTACCTTGTCTTTTCTTTAAGAAGGGAAGTTTTCAGAATAGTTGGTGAATTACATTGGTAGAGGATATTTCTTTACCCTAAAATTCTCTCTACTGATGAAATCATATTGGTCCTGCCAACAAACAAAAAGTTGATTTCTTTGAAGAGACAATGGTTATAAAATTTTAAGTGTATTCTTTTAAATTCAAATCACTTGTTCTACAGTAATCTACTCGTTCTAGAATATATATTTACATAGAGATTCTATATTGCCTATGAATTTCCTTATTTAATATATTATTGTGTAGCCCCAGTTCATGAATGGGTCGTTTTAAAAGTTCTTTTGCTAATTGTTTTGAACTGAGAACTCATGTTCCCATAGTAATTCTATTCTGTATGCTGGTATAGATCAAACCATAAGAATCTATTTCATGTAAAATATACATGAAATATAGAATTAATAAAATCTGTAAAACTGAACCATCACATACAGAGTTTTCTGAGGGGAAATGCAGTGTTGGAAATCAGAGGTGTAGCTCTACTAGAGCTTATGACAATAACACTAGGGAATCCTCTTTTTATTCTTCTTATTTTATAATAGGAATTAAGACTCCCTCAACTCAAATCATTGATGGTGATTTGGAACAGGGCTTCGGTGATAGGGGACCGAGGAGAGACAGTTAAAGACTAGGAGTTATAACAGTTCAAGGATGAAGCATTGAACATTTTGGAATAAATAGTAAGAATGGAAGCTGTTAGTGGAGGTGTGTCAGTTCATCACTCGACAACCATTTATAATGACTTTGTGCCAATCACTGTGTTGTTCAGTAGGGATACAAAGATTTTAGATAAATAATGTTAAACTTGGGCCACCTGAAAGTGTAGAATATAGGGGATACTTATTATTCCTGGAAGAGTTTACTAGTTATTCTTTTTTTTTTTTTTTTTTCTTCTTTTGGCCTTGTGGACTGGCTTTCCTATTATCTTTTCATTACCAAGACTTTTCTCTTTCCTTGATATGTTATAGAACACAATGTAGGCTTACAGATTCATCATATATTCCTTTTAATCTTTTTTCCTGAGGATTTTATTGCTTATTAACAACAAGTAGCTATACAATGGAATAAGAGAATTTGAGAGTCAGCAGACATCTTAATGATGTCCATTCCATGTACAAGAAGGACTCTCTGCTTGAATTATACTCAACAAGTAGTTACTTTATCCTTGCTTGAAGATCTCCAACAAGGGGAACCCATCACTTCTCTAGGCAGCCCATTTCACTTTTGAACAGCTCTCAGTGTTGAAAAGTTTTTCTTGAAATTGAGCCTATATTTACTCCTCTGCAACTTAAATTCGTTGCTCCTATTTCTGTGCTTTTGGGTAAAAGGAAACTAGTGTGGTTCCATGAGGATAACTGTCTTGTTTCCCCTAAGTCTTTTCTTCTCCAAACTAAATATGCTCAGTTACTTAACCAAGGATATGACATGACACCTGACTGGACTCAAGGCCATTAATTCTGGTTGTCCCTTCTCTAGACATTTCTCCAGCTTACTATTATCTTTATACCCAGACCTGAACAAAATACCCTAGCTGAGGCCTGACAAAGGCAAAGTCCTGTAAGGATGGAAACTATGTTGTTCCCGTAGCCCAATTTTGCAAGTAGCTTTTTAGCTGCCACATCGCACTACTGATTAATGTTGGGTTTGTAGTCCACTAAAATCCCTGTATTTTTTTTTTTTTCTTTTTTCAAAGAACAAATGCTATTTAACAATGACTTTCCCCAATTTGCACTTTTAAGTTGACTTTTTTTGTGCTCAAGGATAAAGCTTTATATATTTTCCTCATCTAATTTAATTTTTATTAGATTCAGTCCAGAGCTCTATTATCAGTAACACTGTGTTAAGATATCTCTACCAGTTTTGTGCCATCAATAAATTTGATGAACCAACTACCCTTTCTTTTATGTTATTGATGGAAATGTTAAACAACACAGACCAAGCTCAGATTATTGGTGGGAGGGAAAGTGGAGGATTCAATGGACATTTTCTGCCTAATAGGCATTACTTTTTTAGTAATCATTCTTTATGTCTGGCCCATACAACCAATTCTAAATTCCTTTTCACTTCAACACGTTTATTTTTTCATATTTTGGCAAGAATTATTTTTAATATACAAAAGTAAACACAGAATCAAATAACATTGGGCATTTTAGCATTTGTTGAGTGCTAATTTTGATCACAAGATTTTAGTCAAGAATTTGCCGTTGGGAGAGGAAAAGGAAGATAGCAAGAGGATGGTAATGGTAATTATTTTTTATAGTTAGATATTTACTTTAATATAATTGGTTAGTTTAAAATTCATTAATGCACAAAAAACTAATATAAGTTAGTAGAAAAAATGGAACCATGAAAACATTTATATTTGGAAGCTACATAGAATTATTTCATGATAATTTATAATGGTCCATAAATTATCATATTCTATTAATTTAGAAGAATTTTAGCAGTGTTATTTTGTGACAGGCAGGATATTTAAAAGCATGAAATATTCAAGTAAATTTTTAGACAGTTATGATGTGCAGACTTATTTTGGGTAGATAATACAACTGTAGATGTTTCTTAAAAAGTATATATTGAATTTTTTAAAAAAATGGTTTGCTTTTCACACAGGTGTTTCTCTTCTTGTTGCATTGTCTATCTCTCCTGCTTCTCTTTTTTAATTCTTTTCATTTGGCCATGTCACTAAGGAGAGAGGGAAAAAAGAAGAAGTGAAACCCTAAAATATTTATCCCTTGGAAACAGTTCTTGCAAATATTTAGTGGAAGAAAAATATGGAAAATAATCTCATTTTTCTATTCTCTGTCTTCCTTACTGTTAGAAATAAATAGGAGTTGGCTACATCAGATCACAATAGCCCATTAAATTAAAAATGGGATATATTTCTTCACTTCTTGTGACTTAGGTTTTTTTTAAGAATTTTAAAAATCATCTAATATATACTAAGCACCCTACTAAGAGTTGGGAATACAAAGAAAGACAAAATAATAGGTCCTGTTGTTATGGATGGAGGTAGATAATGTGCCAACATTTAGAAATACAGGAGATAATGGAGATAATGGACTGGGAGAAGATACTAGCATTAAAGGACAATTGGGAAAAACTTCTTGTACAGGGGGGGCTTTTTATCTGGTATCCGAAAGAAGCCTAGCAAGGAAGAAGCCTAGAGAAAGGTGAGGAGGACAAAGATAAATACAGAAATGGGGAAAAACTAGAAAAAATTGGAAGTTGAAAGTTGGAGTTTCAGAGGAAAAGTTCAGTCAGCAATCCTGAGATTACAGAATATGTGGAAGAAAGTGTAAAAAGATTGGAACTATAGGAAGGTACCTGATTGTAAAGGCCTTTGAAAGCCAAATGGAATTTTATATCTGTCATGAAGAGAGCCACTCATACTAACTAGAGAAGTGACATGGTCTCTTTTACATCTGATGAACTGGAATGAGGAGAGACTTGTGACACAGACCAATCAATAGGCTGTTAATAAAGCTGTGAGATGATGAGGCTTCAACCAAGGTGGTGAAAGAGTCAAATAGACAAGGGCTTATGTTTAAGAGGTATTTTGAAGGTATAATCAACAAGACTTGAAAACTGATTTGATGAGATACAGGAGCAAGAGTGGGCAATGAGAGAGAATGAGTAATTGGGATGATCAGTAGATTGTGAGAATGGATGACTGAGAGTATGGAAGTAGTTTTAATAGTAATATGGAAATTGAGAAGAGGGAAGGAAAGATGATTTAAATTTTGAACGTGTGTGTATGTGTGTGTGTGTGTGTGTGTGTGTGTGTGTGTGTTATGGTTTCTAGGTCAAGTTCAAGTGATAATGATCTAGAAAAAATTGTAGTGGACGGGTCAGAAGACTTGGTTTGACTATTGGCTGAAACTTCTTAACACTGTTACCATAGGGAAATTATTAAAGTTTTCTTACTGTTTATCCATAAAAGGGGATAACAATACTTATGCTACATATCTTAAAAGGTTTTGTAAGGAACGGGCTTTGTAAATCTTAAAAGCATCGTCATAAATGTGAGTTGTTATTGCCATTTTGGCAAGAGATTGAGAATGCTAGACTTAATAAAGAATTACATATTAGTTGTGTTATTCTGTTAATCTAGAAACATTATTGAAATATAAAAGATAATACTGAAAAATTTGAACCAATACTCTTAATTTTAAATATTAAGTTAAATTTAATCTTGTCTTCATTAAGTGGGAAAAGAAAGTTTAGTTTTCCTTTAAAAAAAATACAAGCCTGCTAAAGCACAAAACTTTCAAAGTATAATTTCCTAATTTATTTTTTTTCTATTTCTATATTTTTTCTCTTAATTTTTGATTTTATATATATTTTAACTCTCACAAGTGATGCCTACTTTATTAAAATTTTAGCTAAATTGGATGGTTAATAAATATTTCATAATCATTAGCATTCAGATATTTCATTTGAACTAAAAATTGTATTAAGCAGGAGAAAAAAAGTAGCTTTTTTTTAAAAGGAAAGGACAAATTTTTTTATGTCCCAGTTATACTTTCAAACCTCCAATATAATGAATTTTATCATTTTGGTGTAATTTATTTGTTATAAATTTGCAGTTCTCATTTGCAATAGGTCCTAACAATCCATCAGTTTAGAAAAACAGTAATTTTAACTATTCATAATTACTTGAAATCTGTGTCCTTGTAGCTAGCACAGTCTTCTTAATTTGAAATGGGCTGTACTGAGCTCCTATTTCAAGTTTATGTGGTCATATTTTAAGTATTAAATAGTAAGTACAGTCTTATTCTATTAAACTTTTTATTAACAATTTCAGCATCCTATGAGAAGATTTGCTTTTGATTTTTACCCTTCTTTGAGTAATACATCTGGAAATGCTCAAGAGTTGTTTGCCATATTTGAGAGAACAGTCTGCAATGAAAGTATAGCCTTTTTAGAGGTGAGGTTCAAATTAACTAACATTGAGCCATAATGTAAGGAAGCATAATATTGTGAATTATTGTTTGGCAAATATAAGTAATGTCAGCATTAGCTGCTGAAGTAATTTGAAATGTACTACTTGCAGAAAACTAAGGAGATATGCTATACAAAACTTTCTCTGTAAGTTCTCTAAATGCAGTTAGAATGCTGTTTAATTTGTTCAGGAAGGGCTGTAAATTTTGTAAGTTTAAGCTTGATATGTTTCTAAGTTACATGATTAATATCTAACCCAAGTATGAAAGGAATATTTGGAGCTTGAAGGTGTAGGCATTGTCATACTTTTCTTAAAGCTAGAATTTTTAAAATACATATTTCTGTATGCATTTTTATTTCCAATCATACCTGCACAGTTTAAACTTCAGATTAAACTGAGTTTTCACAAATAGAATCATTGAGTAGTATAGTCAGTTGGTACTCTTAAAAAACAAAATGAAAACAAAACAACCAGAGGTAGAGGGGGTGTATTTGTTATTAGTCTTTTTTTTTTTTTTTCATGGCTTTTTAGAAGTGTATCATATAAATACATTAGAAATGTTTTGCTCTGAGGATATGTAACATTCCTATAAAGGTTAAATCAATAAAAATGATTTGGCCACATTCCTAAGAGTGCTTAGAACAGGTAGCCCGTTGTTTTAGGTACCCTTGAGTTTCTGGATCAGATCATTATGGCACAGCAAACTAGGCTAACTAATCCTGCTTGCTTCATGCAGATATTCTAGAAGATGCTATCAGTCCAAAAAAAAAAAAAAAAAAAAAAAAAAAGTCAGGCAGATTTTTCTCGGCTTCTAGAAAATTTCAAAACATCCTTGTACATCTTATCTCTTTCATGTCATATTTTGTATTCCCTAGTAAGTCATTTAAGGATTTTTTTTTTTTTTTTTGGTTACCAAAATGCTGAAGAATCTTCTATAATTGATAAGAAGCAGGTATGTACGGGACAAGATGTAATACATAAGATTTTGAAGTCAATTTTAAATGAATGGTAATTTAAAAATTAATAAAGTATGTAATTCCACAGCAGCCAAATTTAGGAGTTTAGATATTTTTAGTCTTATGGGTATATAAGAAAATGCAGTAATTATTCAGAGATGATCATTTTGTTGTTTTGAGAAGCTAAAAATGCCAGCATGAAAATTTCGAAGTATGGTTTTGTAATTTGTTGGAAAAATTTGTGTTTGTATGCACTTAAAATATACCTTGTGTAGAAGCAGCTGCTGAATGTTCTTCTTGCAATAGTAAAACTCCATTTTATGTATTTGATTTTCAAATGTACTTTAGTGTTTTCCTGTTTATTTTTTTCTGCATATGATGGTTTTAAGACTAACCTATTTTAGAATTAACTGTTTTAAAAATGTTGTCCTCTATCCCAGCTAATAGTTATTAGTAGTATTAATTGATTTATTTCTAAGATGTATAGGAAGCAGAATTTTAAGATAGAACAATTTTAGAAGTTAAAGTAGGGGTAATAATTACTAGTGACGATTATTTATATTTTCTAACTAAAAAATTGGACTCATTCTCAATTAGTTATACTAAGAAAGTCTTTTACTATGCATTGTTTATGTACCTTGATAATGTTTTGACTGTTGATCCTTAAAAAAATAAAACTTTATATTACATCACATTTTATTGTATACACAAAAATCATATTCATGGAAGCACATTTTCTTTAATATTTAGTATTTGAATGATAGAAACTAGAGAATAGAATTAAATTATTTCCTCATAAGGTATTTTGCATATATATAGATATAATTCCTGTTTGAACTTTTTAACATTCATAATAACAAACTTAGATTTTTATAATAATATTAATTAAAAGTATATTGCTTTATACATATAGATTACTATATTAAAAAAATCAGACAAAAATAATTTATGGAAAAAATGAAAGCAGAAATTTCAGTCCAGTTTATAATCATCATGCAACCATGTGACTTTACATGTTTTCTAGAATATTTGAAAAATGATTAGAAATATCAATTTATCTTTTTTATGTAGTCATATTAAAGACAACAAGAAGGACTTTTATTTGTTTGTTTGTTTTTTTGTCTTTTAAAACTTGGGTTTGCTTTTGTGAATAGAAAGAAGATTATCTTCCCTTTAATATTAAAGTATGCTAACACTTGTTTAACACTTACTCTATGCAAAGAAGTTTAATGAGCTCCCCTGATTTACCCTATCAAGCTGTAATTGACATTTTAAAATTAAGTTGATATTATCAATAAACATGTCACTAAAAGTATTAGTCTATGTCTTCTAAATTTTTAAACGGCTGGATTTAGTTTTAAAAGCTGGGAAAAATGTGACTATTTTTGTTTGTTCTAGCCACCTTTATAGAACAATAATGCTAACAAGTCATGCTACAAGACGGTTTAGAAAGGTGGCATTAAGGTGTTATGAACAGGAGACAAAGAGAGCAAGAGTGTGTGTATGTGCACGTGCATACAACTTAGAAAATTTGTATGCCTTTTATATTTTTGAAAACTATGACTGGGAAGTTCATAGAAATTTAAGAATAACTTAAGATTACTTTCTTTTGTAAAGTAAATAGCAGCATTTTTACTATTAGAAAGTTGCTATTTTTAGGTCATTTCCTCATGGAAAAATCTTAAAAAATTTCATATTTCAATGCTGGATATTTAAGTTTTTTAACATTCAATTCAATAGGGATGGTATGTCACAATATTGCAGTTGTTACTTTTTTAGGAAAGCATTTTTTCAAAAATTTATATTATCAAGATAAAAGTTAACATATTACTAGTAGATTTATAGTTGAGATACATGCTTATGAAATAAAGCTGAAATTTTACTCTTTCCCCATAATATTTTTGCTATTTCTTAAGTATTTACATAAAACCATTTTTATAATGTAGTTATTTAAACTGATGAAAGAAATTTATTGAGTTCTGGACATCAAAGAGGCCATTTTCTAGGAACAAATTACTTCAAAATTAAATAAAAGCTACATAGGCTTTTTCGTAATGCATTGACATATTTTGTTGAACTGACTACCATGCACAGTGCAGTAAAAATTTAAAACCTGAGTTTACTAAATGTGTGTATCAGTTCTAGCATGTGTTCATGTTTTTACGTGCTGAATTATAGAGTAGTTAGCTTGTTAGAACTATAGTCAGGATGATCTGAGTTGGAACCTTATCTTAAACACTAGTTTGCTGTGTGACCATGGACTAGACATTTAATCTCTCAGCCTGTTCCTCATCTGTAAAAGGGAGTTAATAATAATTGACATCTATGGAGGACTTTAAAATTTTATATGAATTATCTCATTTGAGCCTCCCAATAACCCTGTGGAGCATATATTATAAATTTTGTTTTGTACATTTTATCATTGAAGAAACTCAGAGACTCTGTGTTCCATGTAAGTAGTACCTATTAAGAGGCTCAGATGAAAGTAATTTTCAAATTTTACAGCACTATGTATATTTAATTTATTCTTATTTAATAATATGTTCATTTTAAAGTAGATAGTTTTGAAAGACTTGATAAATTTGGGAAATTTCAGATGATTAGAGGAAATATAAAGGTTTTTTAAAAATAGTTAAAACAAACTATATATACATATATAGACACATATATAGATATAGATATAAACAGATTTTCACATGGCATCAGGATGTAAAAATAAATTTCAAATTTTTTATGACACATATCTGGAACCTGTGATGTTTTGTGTAGAAATATATAGAGGGAATACAAGTATAAAACATATCTGTTAAAAATCAAACTAGATTGGAACATAGAGCCAATATTATTAATAATTTTCATTAGATTCTTTATGTAGTCTGTCTTGTCAAATACAATAACTTATTTTATCTAAGATTTCCTTAATATATTGTCATTGTCATTACTGCCTCTTAGAGGGGAGATAATGCAATTGAATTTCATCATTTTACTTGTTAAAGAATGTATTTCCTAGTTAAGTTCCTAGTGAATATTTTCATGGTTCTCAAAGATGTAGTTAATTTATATAATTTAGATTTTATATATAATATACACACACACACACACACACGCCCACATACATGTGTTAAGGTATGAATAAAATTTTAAGCTAGAGTGATACACAGCAAGTTCAAGTTGAATATACTTGGCAAGATGTTTTATTTTAGCATATGAAGTATACTAGTATTACATTTATCCAAAAAAACCTCACATCATATGTCTTTTCAAAACAAAGTGTATGTGCTTTTTGTTGATTTTACTATTGATGGTCATTATGATTTTCGCAGTTTGTTTTTTTCCTGGAAAACAATAAAACATTATATGGCTGTCAACTTTTCTGTCTTTCTCTTTTACCAAACCACAAAGTGGATTTAGATGTTGGGTATCTGACCACAAAGGATAAGTAAACAATGGTTTGGCATATACTCATGGTTCACATAAATTCAGGAGAAAATGTAAATATATATCTCAAGACCTTGAATTTTTAACTTTTCCTTTTTCTATGAATAAATTTTGATGAGATTAGTTGGATGGTTCTAATAGACTAGCTTTTATTAATATTAACAATGTTCTAGCTGAAAAATGGAATATTCATTTCACTAAGTTTAAGAAGAAATTCTTTGTAAGAAAAAGGCTTTTTCTCTTGAAATTAAAGATTATTGTTAAGAACTACATATCAAATAAACACAAATACTTATTAGAGATAAGATAGCCTTTAAAATTTTGGCAAAAATATTCATATATACCTTTTTTAATAGAATAATTGTATCTTGAAAAAATTTTCAAGTCAGAGTACTAAAAAGGATATTTAAAACTTGATGTTAAATATAGTTACTTTTAAATATAACATATCTAAAAGACACAAACATCTGAGGTTGTTTCTTAGACATTTATTTGCCATAATTTAAATGTCAAAATCATCTTGCCAAAATAAATTACTATGTTGGTTGTCTCTTTGAAACAGCTACTATCATAGGTAAGATATTTGGTTGTATGAGGGAAGTTAACTACTTGTGCTAATGAGAATTTAAAAATACATACAGTATTGAAAACTGCTGGGTAAATAACCATTTTAAAAAATTGAATAGTCAGGTAAACAGGAGTAAGTATATTTCATAAACAGGAGTAAGTATATTTCATTAAAATGCATGTGTATAGGCATCTACTTCAAAATATATTAAAGTGATTACACTTATTTATAAAAAGAGAATACTTTTATGAAAGGTAATTTTAATATCTTCATTGAAAATGAACACATGAGGTATTTGATATCCTGCTTAAATTTCTTCTACCATTCTATCCTTCATTTCCTCATCCTTCAGTATAAGCAGTGTAAAGAAAAAAAGAATATTAAATATTCTACACAGCATTAAAATAAATAACTATTCTCTCAATAAATTTTTAAAAAAGAATCAGATAGTAATGATGGGAGCATATATGCTTTATTTTGTGGGTATTTGTTCTTGAGGGGACAAAAATTGTCAATTTCCTTAACATGGAATAGTGTTTCCTCTTTATGTTTCATACTGTACTGCATCTATCATAATAAAGCAAGTGTTAATTCCTCCTAGGCCAATTGAAGATAATAATTTGTTTTTCAAATTATAACAGAATATAATCGTTATATATATTTTCAGCATATGAAATAAACGTACTTTTGTGTTTTCCATGAAATCTGAATTATTTAATATTTTAAGCTTTTTTTACACCCCTGAGGCATCTAAATTCTTTTTCTTTTTAAAAAAAAATTTTTTTTTAGTGTCTTGTAAACATTGTAGTTCATTGTAATTCTTGCTGATGTGCATTTGATTGCTTATTAGGAAAGGTGGAAGTATCCTATCTATAAGAAATGCTATAATATTAATTGCTGTAGGAAGAAAGAATAGTACATTTAAAATTCCTTATCATAAACCACAGCCTAAATAGGTATAGTATTGCTGACACAATAATACATTTTATACCTTTAATACTTAAAATTGTGTTCATATTAAAAAAATTAGGAAGTTTTAAAATGTCAGTGCTTCCAGAAAATACATTGTTTACTTGGGTCCTTGGGAATTTGACTCTTTAAGAAAAGTGAGACAAATGAATTATATATGTTTAATATATAATTCAGCTTGTCTAATAAATACATTTATTCCAAAGGCTATTTTTGTCAATGTTGCTCCTTAAAATTAATTACTTGGTTAAAAATGAAATCTCATAGCTTTTAAAGAAATTTTGCATTATTTTGTTATTTAGTTATTGGATTTGAATTTTTGCTACACATATTAGTGCAGCACGGAAGCTTCATATTTGTACAGTTTGGCAAGGAATTTGAGGTGTTACCCTGTTTTGACTTCTGTTTTCAAGTATGCACTGGTGCATCATTAATCATAGGAAATGCAAAAATAAATAATCCAGTCCCATTGGATTTTTCATGTGAATACTTACCTTTTCCTTTTTTTGTATATACAGTTGAGGTATTTAGGTAACCCCTAACCTTTTGCTTCAACAAAGAGGTACAGTATAAAAATATTACCACAGTTTTCATATGAGCAGCCCTTTTTAAGAAAACCTCTAGATGGATATTTATTGAAAAAAGAAAAGTTGTGATACATTAGCTCAGCCCCAATACTATATTTTAGACCACCAGTGTACAAAATTAAAAGCACATGAATTTTCAAGCACTAGAAAAGGTTTGTAATTGATTAGCGCTGCTTGAAAGAATTGAAGTGTAGTGAGTTTTGATTTGTGAATGGTTCTATTCAATAAAGATTAATCCTATGTGTTTGATAAAATCTTAGTGCCTCCAATAAGTTAGGTTTTTTTTTTTTTTTCTCTGCAGTTTATTTAACCATCAAATATTTCAGTGTACTTTTAACTAACTGGAACATTTTCTATCTTACTGAATTTTATTTTAGCATGACTGATTTAAACAAGTCAGACTGTCAGTGATTAGCTCAAAGGAAATACTTGAATAGATCAGTATTTTGTCTTTTTTAAAACAGTTATGTATTATGATGTAATCATGCATATTTTTGCCTTTTTTCATGTGTGTTAGAGACTATCATAAGCTACATACTAAGGTGAAGAAAATAGAATACTGCCCTTTAAAGTATATCTAGCAAGATCTTTTATAAATATATGAATTTATAAAATTTAGTTTAATTGTTACAATTAAAATACTTTATAGCGTAATCTCCTGGGAATTGTATTAATAAGCTATTTTCCCCTTCTTACTAGACCATGAACATGCATATTCACATTTTCACTTTTTTTTCTCTGAATTTTGAAATGTAATATTTTAATTAGCATGAAAGCTACGAAACTTTGTTAGTTGCAAAAATTTTAAACTAAAAAGTTATTTAGTGCATAGCGGAAGATGGACTGTTATAGTTATTTTGAAAATTAGCATTCACTTCCTTTAGTCCAATTATAGTCAGTTTAAAAAACCATATAATCTTTTAATCTTTTAAAGAGCTTCTTTTCAGAAATGTTATACATTAGAAGTATTGCTTTTAATCTTCTATCAACATTGTTCAAGTTAGCTATTGCATTTGTGTTTCTTATAAGTAGCTGATAGATTTTGAATAATGAGGTTCTGGACTAAATTTGAAATAAATGGCATACTTCCAGTTATCTGAAAGAGTGGTACTATCCATCCTGAAAACACTGTGCAACTTTTAAAACTTGAAATGACTCAACTGATTAGGCCTGTGGTATTGTATTGTCTTGAAAAAAGCATGAAATGCTTTCTTTACTAAGCTTAGGGCATACAATTCTTCACACACACACACACACTTGTCCCATTTACACATTTACATTTATACCTAACCTTCAATAATTCTTTTGGAATCTTAATTCATTGGAAAATTAAAAAAAAATCCAATAGCTGAAAACAAAACAAAGCCAAGTTATAGAACATGAAGGAGAACTTGTTTATAACATTTAATCCCTTCTAATCGTAAAAAAAAAACAAAAACACACACACACACACATATGTATACACACATTTTTATATAATCCTCTAAGTAATCCAATGGTACTTTTATCTTTTATTTTCATTGTTTTGAAAGTATTGAGTGTATACTTGAAATAAGATGAGGATATAATTATTGCCTCAAATGGTGAACAAAAGGATGGACAAAAGGACTTGCCTTTCAGTTAAAGTAAAACCTAATAAAAACCCCCAAATCTTTTTTTTCCCCTAATTTTCAAATGACAATACATGCCTACTTTTTTTTTTTTTTTGTTAAATCTTTAGATGCTGTCAATATTATATTAAAATGTTACACAAAATAGAATTAGGATAATGTTTACAACATGATATTTAATGCACTTTAAAAACTGATACTAAAATAAGTATATGAAGCAATATTGTTATTTATTAAATATTTATTGATCTCTTTTGGAATTAATAACAGGAAAAGTTCCCATTCATGTAAACTATATATTCCTTCCTATGAACCTGAGGATAATATGATCACTCTGAATTTTTAAACATTCATTATTATAAAAGTTTTCTGTTATGGAAATGTTAGCTTCTCAATATTTCAAAGGTTCATTTCCTATATCATCATTGTGAGATTTTTTTATATTATGACTCAGTAAATTTCCTTATGGACATGAATCATGCCAGAACTCAAAATTTTTTTTGAAACATAAAATGATTTTCCTTATTTTTTAAGATCAAGGTTTTTTTTTTTTTTTTTAAAGCAATTTATTTATCACTTGCTGACCTACACCAGGACTGATTCTTAAGTAGTAGCCAGTTAAAATGTGTGAAGTAGGAGGAGTAAAGGAAACTCCAATCATTAGTTATGTTACAAAGCAAAGTTAATCCAGGCACACACAGTGAAAAGATTTCTAGTATCTTTCCTTTCTTCATTTTCAAAGATAGAGGAGGGGGGACAGGGAAAGGGGGGAAACCAATTGTAAACTCTTCTTAGTTGGAACAACATGGACACCATAAAGAAAATCTTGTAAGTGTTTAGATATTTTATCAGACTGTCAGATGAAATAATTTGTAGACTTTATAATATCTCATCATGTCTGATTATAATTAAATGTTAATAAGGAGTTGACATTTTTACCACATCTTAAAGCTGAGCCTATCCAGTTATATGAACTACTTAAATGATATATTATCACAATTTTCAGTGTAATCCTTATGACACTTTATTTTACTTGAGAGTAAAAGATAATCACTTTGACAGATCTGAGAATTTAAGATTTTTAAGACAGTGTTCAGTGTTGGTTGCCTTTTGTAAATACCAATATACTTTGTATATAGTGCATGTATGTGGAGAGTTAAACATGTAGAGAATTATTTACATGTTTGCATGGAGAGTTTTTTTAAAAGACATCTGTGTTTACTGCTCTGAATATCTTAGCCAATATTTAGCAACATTCTGTTATACAGAGCTCTTAAAACTGCTACTATAATTCAAGCATTATTTTGTATGGATTTTCCTTTACAATCATACATCCCCATTATTTTTATGCAGTGTTGTAGACTATATACATGCTTTGATTATCCTTATATAAAACTAGAGAGTATCATTGTCAATATTTTCAGAGGCATTTTAATAAAAAGATGAATGCAGATTAATGATGATGACTAAACTGATAAATGTTAAGCAGGAGTTTGTTCCAAGTTTAAAGTATATTATAAATGTGGTTTCAGATCATACATTAGCAGAATATTTTTTGACAAAAATGCATTTCTTTTAAAAATTTTATCAAATATTGGATTTTGTCAGAAGTCAGATAATTCATACTCTCTTATTACCCTACTAGTGTTAGAAGTTAATCTTAGTTAAATGCTGTAGGTAATAGGTAAGTGTTCCAGTTTTATAATATCTTCTTTTCAATTCAGTAGCTCTAGACAACTTTTCATCTTGTTCTAAGAAGCTTCCCATCTTCTAGCTTCATCGTTATAAAGTGAATTAGATAAGTGACAAATGGGGTATGCCTATTGCCAAATGAAAAAATTTATAGTGATTATTTTTCTTTCGAGCTTTCCATGTAACAAACTACATTTCATAGTTACTTGATTTTTGTATCCTAATACATTATTTCTAAAACCAGATTTCTTACTTGAGAAGATCTTTTTACTTAACAGGTTCATATTTTGACGACAAGCAAAATTACTTTTAGAACTTAAAAATATTGTTAACACTTACCCCAAAAGAAGTTTTGCTGACATGGTGTTACAGTGCTGAAGAGGCTGTTTGATGCCATAGTCTCTCTTTTTTTTTCAGATAGGATTTGTACCCTCTGGTGTAAATACTGCTTGCAGCCTTAAACTGAAAATACAAACCATAGCCAAACCTTGTTTTAGTTTTACAGTATGCCTGAAGTGCATAGATTTTATATTTGTTTTTTTCTGTCAAGAAATTATGTAGCTGGCAATATGTGAAAAGCAAAGAAACAAAACAAAAAAGAGAATGAGCAAATATTTGAAGGACCTACTATTACTGCATAGACTGTGGTTAGAGAGCACTCACTGACTCTGTTGGTCTCGGTGGCTGGTAGTGACCTGCGGAGATTAACCATTTAAAAGCCAGAGCCTTCTTGCTGTCCTCCTGGAGAAAGTTTGCACCGCACTTGTGGTTCTGTGGTTGTTTGTGAGGCGAATGAAGCATTCACACAATCCAAAAAAGCAAAAGCTTTAAAACTCCTTTTTTTTTGCAAGCACTATTACTGGAGAGACAGAATCATGTGGTTTGTGACCTCACAGTACTCAAAGTAAAATGGGACTGCCTACCACTGTGGTTTTTTTCCTTTTCTTTTTCTTTCTTTTTTCCTTTTTTTTTTCTTTTGACAAAAGGTCTGTGGTAAGGCCCTTCCTGGCATCCAGAAGGATATAGCCTTTTAATTTTGTGACTCATGGGGATTTGGAGAGAGTACAAATGCTGAAGGAGCCCAAACTCCTGTACAGTAAAAGCATATGTAGAGCAGAACAATATTTCTGCTCTGCAATTCAGGTTTTTCCCCTCTTTTGCCTCTTCTCTTTAGTTCATTATTGTGTCTGTGGAAAAGTGAGCAAAATTGGCACAAGTGACTGTGTGAAATTCTGAACAACAGTGATGATTTACAATAATTTACATCTTTGGACTGTATCACGATCTAGGGTCTGCTTCATATTTGCTGGGTGGCTGGATTCCTTCTGTTTTTCTTTTTCTTCTTGTCTTCTTGTACTTATGAATCTGTAACTCATTGTAAGAAATTTTACCTTTTCTAAGGTCTGGTAGCAGACTTGCTGGGCTGTGTTTTGTGCTGTAATTGGCTGTCATGGAAGTGTTAGTCTAGGGATTCTTTTACAAATATTAAATCACGTCTGTCTAGCTTATGCATCATCAAGGCTATATGGCAGTTTCCTAAAAAGAAAATTAAATGTATTTGTGCATCTCTTTTTATGTGATGTATAGTATCTTATTTATAAGTTTTAAATATTTTTGCAGGTTATATAGATTGTAAAATTTAAATAAAATGAATAGGGAGAATATAATTGAATTTATTGTTAAATTTTTGATTGTTTATATTATTTTCTTTATGATATTAATGATTTTGACTGAAATGTAATTGGTTTAAACATTGCTTTATACAGCTTCATTCTACTATTAACTTTAATAGAATCTTTGATAATAAATCTTATATATATGTAAAATAAAACACTTATGTTGTCATTTAGATTATATAATACAGGATTTTTATAGGCTCAGGATGGAGTGGGTTAACAGAAGCTGTATTTTTTTTTGTTTATAATAGAGGCTTTGAAATAAATTACAAAATTCTGTGTGTAGTAAGGAATAATGCACACAGACAGTGTGTGTTAGTCGTCTCGATTTGCTAACTCTGATTCAGAACAAAATTGGAAACATCTTTGGGAAACTATCTCCTTTTTGCCCCTTTGGACATGTATGTGTAGAACTCATTTTCTTATTAGGATGATTATATATCATAGCCAGTGAATTTTATATTTATGAATAGGGCTTCCTGTTTTCATCAGTTGGGAGAGATGGGGTATTTTTCAGCAAAAATTGTAAAACTGAGCAGTCTAATTTTCTAGGCATTTTTCACCATTTATTGTTGCCACTCTGAATTTGCATGTCTCTAGTTGTTAGACTTCTTCCTAGTGTGATTTTAACTAAGAGTGGCGGAAAGTTAATGCTGAGAGTGGATGGAGATTCTGATCCTGCAGTTTTTAGGTGTATTATAGTGAATGGGGGTAAAGTCTGGGGAAATACATGTGAATATTATAATTAACTATAGCTAAATATATAATACATCTACTTACTCTTTCAGAGCAGATTTTTATCCAGTAAATCACCTTCAAGGTTATAAAGACATTCTTGAGATTTGTTCATGAAAATGTGATTTTGGCATTTCAAAGAACATTTTAAGTATTTAATGTAAGCAAGGTGCTGTGATATAGAAGATGTATTCAAAAACACAAAATGGAAAAATGTTACAATGGTTTTTATTTATATTTGTTTCCAAAGTTCTATTATTCTTTTCATAATAAACTAACAAAGTTAGGAAATCAGAAGCATTTTAAATTGTCTAAAGAAGGTTGTTTATGCCTATGTACTTGCTATATTTAAAAGGACAAAATTTTAATTTATCACAGTTATTTGCATAAAAAGAATAAAAGAAAACATTTAATTACCTTGTTAGTATAAACAAAGTATAGTAGAATAATCACTTAATCAACTTTTAGTGGTGATAAAAACCATTTTGAGGGTTTTGTCATAATTTGTGAATTTCTAATTGTATTTTTAACAGTTTTTGGCCATGCAATAATGGCATAATCTAGGGATTAAATTAAACTGTGTTGTGGCAAGTAAATTTTCTTTTAAAGCTCATTTCTATATCAGGATGGAATATTCTCTGCCATTATCATATAGCTTTAAACATTGACTTACTTTGGAACAAACAACAGCAAAAATACCCAAACCTTTGTCACCTTTGCTCTTTCCTCCATTGTCTTCCTCCGTTATCCTTTCCCACCATACATTTATAATGTAGACCCTTAAATTGATATATATAGTTTTCAGTCTTAAGACAACTTGTATGATCATTGAAAAATATAATTACCATGCTATGTGGTTGCTTGCATAATTTTCCTTGTAATAACCATCTAGTGTGCATTCTTCAGACTAATTCCATTACTGTTTATCAAAATCTAACAAATGCTTGTTAAATATTTGTTGAATATATATCTTTTTGATATGTCCTTTTTGTATGAGGCCCATCAAATTCTGCAAAAAATAAAAAGTAGCAAGATCTGCTTTAATATAGTTTGGGAACCTTGTGCTTATTGTATTTGCATGAACATGTTTTTTCTAAATTTTAAATATATATACATATATATATATATATATATATATATATATATATATATATATATATATATATATATATATTTCTTTTGTGATAAGTTTTTTTTCCCCATTGTGATAAGTTTTAAAATACGGCAACAATAATTATTTGTATATCTAACAATTAATAGCTTATTTCATTAGGAAAATTTTATTAAAGGTAATGATGAAGAGATGAATTTTGAAAAGTCACTGTGCAAATAAATCTCCAGATTGCAGATTTATGTCCATGAAGTATTATGTTTAAAATCAGAACTGAAAACCGCAGTTCAATTTTATTTAAAAAAACAACAAAAAACCTCTTCCTTTGGGAATATTTTGGTAACTGGTATGCTTAAGTAGCAAGTTTAGATCTACTGTATAAATTATATACTTTAATTTTACAGACATGAAATATAGCTTTAAATTTGAAGTAAATCACAAAAAAGTAAAGATGTTGGTGTCACTCTTCTATTCTCTTGAATCTGTTATTTGTTTTTGTCAGAATTAGCTGGTTTGCATTTTTCTTTTTAAAAAACAAAACATTTGGCAGTAATAGAATATTATGTATCATAATTAGCATTTAAGCTAACTATACCTATGTTTATTGCATTTTTAGCTATATTTTTGGTTGAACTAATTATCCCTATGAAAAGATACTATATTTTAATGCTGTTCTGTGACACTATGGGATATACAGTAAATTACTATGCCTCATGAGAACCTCCTGATCTTTTCTTTTAAAAAACTGAAAGCAATATCTAAAACGTATGATTTGGGAATTTTACAAATGGAAGCTTTTGTTTTAGTGAAACAAGCATTTATTTATTTGGTTAAAAACAAATATAAATCTAGGGTTTATCATTGTAATTTCTAAATTTATCATTTTTACATAGTTTGTATGCTAACATTTATATAGTATGATTTGATGTGTTCAGGTTTTTTTTTTTTTCCTCCTATACTATTTTATGCCATATAATAGTGACTAAATAATTCAGTTACTTATACATATTATTTAATCACTAAATATAAATATATTTTAATTTTAAAAGAATAGAAACAAAGAAGTATTCCATTTATCTTAAAACGTCATTGGACAGTAGGTCATTTTTGGAAACTTGATTGGATGGGCTGTCTTTCTTGCTTTGTTGGTCTTTGGTAAAAATAATAACTATAAGACTAAAATTTTATTTTATTAATGCAATTAGATTTATAGATGTATCACTTTATTCCCTCTCCAATTTTAAGTCACCTGTTTTTGCCCTTTCTCAGCTTTATTAAGTAGAAATTTTTACTATGTAGAATTTTAATAGTTTTTTAAGTACTGAACCATACTTCTTAAAGAGTGACTAAATTATAGGTGAACCTGACATTAATCCTCAGTAATAAGCAGTTAGCATGAATTTCTAATCGTTAGTAATTTTTTGCACTTCATTTTGCCTTAAAATATTAAGTCTTTTGTCAAATAGCATTAGAAAAGGACAAATTTTAATTAACACAAAGTATTTTCTTAGCATTCTAATGCTTAATATTGATGGTAGATACTTTTTATTGATTCACATATTTTATTTGTCAATTCATTAACACTTTATTGACCAAAACTTATTTTTATTTGACTTTTCTTCTGCCAATTATTAAATGTGCAGGATAGCTCAAAATTCTTGAAAATCGGTATGTAATCTATGCTGCTTACAATTAGAATAATTTTTACTACTTCTATAATTTTCTTTAACAGAAAAAAGAAGAAAACTTGCAGAAAATATGGGAAACTCTCATATAACAGCTGAGGATGTGGGTAGGCTTCAGCAGGAAACTACTACCCACAATGCAATGTTACATACACTACCACTTAATAAAATTTATTTCAAACATGCTACTGAAAAACCAAAGAAAATAATATCATAACTATGGTAGTTAGCATACTAAATATATGTAGGGAAAAGTGAAAGTAATATTTCTTTCTATAGCCTTTGTCCTTATTAACTTTAATAAACTGCATCTCTGGGCCCTGGAGCCTAGTTTTAACTCTGTCCTTTAGGGTCATGTTGTAGAGCTGTTTTTTTTTTTTTTGTTTGTTTGTTTTTGTTGTTGTTGAGATTGTCTTATGAGGTAGTTTTGGTACTTACTAAACCCTCTTGGATGGGATCCAAGAAGACATTGCATTTTTGTTTTTGTTTTTGTTTTTGTTTTTTTTTTTTTTTACTAAATTCTCTGTGGCAAGTTGTGTTATTGTGTGGTTCTGGTGTGGTTGAAACACTGTACTATATTTTATCATATTCATTGAGAAATGCTTGAATTTGGAAAGCTCTTGTTCCTTTAAATTTTTTTTTTTACGTTGATTTCTTGATAATTTGGGAGGCCATGAACTTCCACTGAGACTTAAATGTGTGTGTATTTGTCTATTATTCTTTGCTTAGTTTCTGCTTTTACTTATGTTTTAATTTACCTGTTTGCAGTTTCCAGTGAAAGAAGTTCTCTCCATTCTCCTTCCCAAGTCTCTCAAGAGACGTAATAATAGGCCAGAACGTTCCTTTTAAAAGGCAGCTAGAAAAGATAATATAGCACTTATTATAGCAGTTCAAAAAATTGGGTATAGCACATTTTCAAGTAGCTTCAATTTATACAATAAAACTTTATATACTGTTGATTTTTGACAACTTTGTGATTTGGTAGAATATGAATTTTAAAGGAGTTAAGTAAGCCCAATTTTTGAATTGTATATTGTATATGCATTTTATCAGGTGATCAAGAAAGAACTTTAAGACTGTGACTCCTTAAGCCATTCCACCATAAAAATTGAAAATGTTTTATTTGCATAGCGGCTACATTCTTTGCCTCTCATTGTTTTCAAATGAATGTGTATTAAGGATGATTCTCTTAACAGTAGAAATTTTTGAAGTATTTTCTTTAGTTTGAGAATGCTTATCAAGAACAGCTGTAGGACTATGGATCCTATCCATGGACTCATGGTGGTCTGTTGAACAACGTTCTTCAACTTTGACAGGTGAGACAGAGACTCTCCAGTGCCACTGCTTTTGGATGAATCTAGCTGTGGTTGGAGAAAGTCTTGCCAAAATATATGGGTGAGACCACACACAGCCTTTAAAATAGTTATTGTAAGCTTATTTTTAGGCAATATATATCTCGACAGTCCTTTTATTTGCATGCCAGTTTCATTTCTGCTTATAGGGTTTTTTTTTTTTTTTTTCATTTGTTTTAGTAATGGCAATTGCAGATTTAGATCTGTATTAACTCTTACACATTTTGCAGGAAATACCCTGCTTTCAGTCATAATCAAGCTTAAAAGATAGACACTTTAAAAATCAAGCAGTAATATACTGAATTCATAGTGTTGTGAGTTTGTCAGTGTTTTCGTTCAGTTAAAATGCTTATTTTCCAAATTAGTTCAACAATACAAAATTGTTGCAGATTAAAGAATTCAGGAGTAAGTTTCTTATATGTGTATCTTTAATTATATCACTTTTGAAATGTTTTGGGATGATCATTACTCTTTGACTATATGTATTTAAAAATATTACTAAAAGCAATCCTTGACATAGGAATTTTTTATAAAGTAACTAACATTGAAAGTGATTTACTGAAAAAGGTAATTTTGATACATTTGTATAGTTTGTAGAAGTTACCCAGTTTGGAGATGGGTGATTCAGAAAATATGCTTAATTAGATTGAGTGTCATTCACTTAGATTCATAATGCCATTTGAATAATTTGATAGATTTTTAAAGTAACTATTGAAGAAGAATCAACATTTTCTTCAAATATATATTTACAAATGTGTTATATCAAATATGACAGTTTGTCTGAGTTATTAGTATTAGAAAAGCATAGACATAAAAGTAATATAAAATATAGCTAAGCTTTTTGAGATCCAGCTGTTACTAGACATGAGCCTGATCACTTAAATATCAATAATTTGAATGTTTCTCAGGTAGACATTGACTGTAAATTATAACCAAATGTTTGGTCTATGGGAGATAAGATTAAAGTTTCAGTTCTGTTCCTGGTTGATTAATGAATACCTTCTTAGGTGGTTTCATAGTGAGAAAATGATCTTAATGGATGTATGGAGATTAAATTTTAGTTTTTGTACAATTTAGTATTTTGCCATTTTGGGGTGAATTTGAAGAGAAAGTGTTTTGAAGTTTATTTTGATGCAATCTTTTCGGGATCTGTAATGCTAGGCCAGATAAAGTTAGAAGATCATGGGTAGCAGCATGCCCACGAGGTCTTAAAAAAAGATTCTTGAAATTACCATATTTACAGACTTTTTATACTAGAATATATAGTCTTAGCTTTTTCACTCTTGACTAACTTGAAAAATACCAGTCTGAAAGAAATATATTATGGGATATATTTTAAAATGCAACTTTAATGTGTCTGTAGCAACTTAAAGGCATACTTATCTACTTAAGATCTTTGGATTTATTCATAAGTACTTATAATTAGAAATTCAATTGTATAAACAGTTCTTTTGGAAAGTGTGCTTAAAAACTTTGGGTCCAGACCTTTCTCAGAAAGTTTTGCTTCTAATTTTGATTTGTATCACCTATTTAGATTTGCTGTAGAAATGGATTTTAGTCTAATTCTATCCAAATTAAAAATTCTTAATTAATGGATTCCAAATTAATGAAATTAAATTTTATATGAAAGTTTATTCAGATACTTTAGTGAACATCAAGGTTTTGTAATTAGCATAAAGTTTTTTGTAAATTGGTTTGAAAAGAACTTGTAAAGATTTCTAAAATTTCAGAAAATATGATTCTAGGTAATCAGTATGCCTAGAAATTATATTAGACTATGTTCGAATTTTCAAAAATTACTATTAAGTGCAATTTGAGTTATCAAGATTTTTACCAATCATATATTATGGAATAATGGAAAGCATCATAGTCTTAGAGTTTGAAGAAACTTCAGAGATTTTCTAATATTAAAAATCTCTATATTTGCTATAGAAATTTTTTCTGTAGTATATACAACATATGGTCATCTAACCTTTGCTTGAAGACCTGGGACCTACTACAGTAGGAAACATTTTTAAATAGCTTTAACTGTGAGAAATTTTTCCTTGTAGCTAACTTATCTTTTCAACTCTGCACCATAGCACTTTTTGGGGCTCACAATATGAACTCACAGTAGAATGTCTGTTTTCTTTTCCATATTACAAACCTTTTAGATACTTAAATACAGCTTTAATGGACCTCCTAAATCATTAACTAATTCATCCAACAAACATTTATTGAGTATGTACATACATCAATCAGGTGTTGTGCCAATCACCGTCTTGTCTTTTTTTCCACTAAACATCTTCAGTTATTTCAACCAGTCATCTTGCAGTAGGATATAGAAACCTTTTACCATCTTAGTTGCTTTTGTCTGTACACTGGTCTAGTTTATCGGTACCCTTCTTCAAATGTGTTGTCTGGAATCAAACATAATACTCTATGCATGTGCTCTGACCAGGGCAGAATATACTGGAATTTAAGCTCTTTTATTACCAGATTTGGTGCTTTTTAAAAATACATTTAAATTTGCATTAACTTTCTTAGCTGCCCTGTTATATTGTTTATTTAACAAAAATTCATCTTTTCACCAAAGCTTCAAGTCTTTTTTTTTTTTTTTTTTTTTTTTTTTTTTTTTTTTTTTTTACTTGAATTGTACTTTAGTTTTTGTCTCTTCCACTTTGTTTTTGGTCAAGTTCATTTTTTTTTTTTTTTCAATCTAAATGAAAGATTTTTCTTTTTATCCCTGTTAGGTTTCATAATATATGATTCAATTCAATGTTCTAGCCTGTCAAAATATTTTAAAATTTTGACTAGGTCTTTTTAGCATATTAACTTTCCTGCCTAGAACCTTGGTTATGTAGTCAGGAAAAGAACAAATTTTGATCTGGCAGCAAAGCTAACTAATTGTGTGGTATTATTCTTAAATCTCTTTGGGTCTCTCCTTCCTCATTTATGAAATGAGGATATTATTATTTGTACTGTCTCTCTCACAGGGTTGTAAACCTTAAAATTCTAAACTAATCCATTTATTGTTGTTAGGTTAAATGGCTTCTAAATCCTTGTGTCTTAAAAGTTGTTTGTTGTTTAGCAAAACTGGGTCGTATCCCCAAGATTATTCTTTACTCTTGTTAGAAGCACAAAGATAAGTTTCTGGTAGTGATAAAGATAGTTTTTTGATTTGCTTTCCATGTATTAGAAATCCTATCACATATCAAATGGAGAGCAAAGGTATTATTATCCTCTAGTAAGACATATAGGACTATTAGATATAACATAAACCAAATTACCCATATTTATGATGATGATTGAACTGTGGAGAAAAATAATTTTCAGTATTTTTCCCCATAACAAATAGTGAAACCAGTTGGAGATAATTTGAATTTTCAAAAGTTAATGTGGTTAAATTAAAGCATATTTATTTTTATTTTGAGACAAAAGCTTAATAGTAGTTTTAGAGTAAAAGCAGAGTTCTAATTAGAATGAGAAAAGATGTTGGTGGTCATCTAGACTAATATCTAGTCTAATTTTAGAGATGAGGAAAGGTCCCACCCAGAATGCTGAAGCAACTGGCCCAAGTTTATATACATAGTAAGTGGCAGAATTGTGATTCAAACTCAGGTTTTCTGACTCCATTCCAAGGATTATTTACACTTCACTTATCCAAAAATCACTTGTCTGGCAACCTCAATTATATAGAATACTGCTAGAAACAAAGTCTTATGAGCAGTGAAAATAAAAACTATGATATTCATGTACTTTGAATCAGAGTAGAATCATCTCAAGAATGCCAGATAAATGTTGTGATATTACAATTTTGTTCAGCAACACCTTTAGCCTAAAAAATTGAATGTCCTATCAGATATAAAATCAAATTATTGATGGTGTGTTTAAGTTTAGGAAGTTATATACATTTTTATTTGTAGCTTGTGTTTTTATATTACCTACCTTTCTGATTATAGTCCATTCTTCCATAATAAATCTATGTAATAAAGAAAAGAAGAAGAAAATGTTTTAAAAATGGAATAATATATCAAAAAAAGTCATATCTATGAAGGGTTCCATATTTAAATTTAGCAACTATAAATTTACCTAATTTTTTTGTTGTTCTTTCTAGTTTCATTATTGCACTAATTTTATATAATGTTTTCCTAGTTCTTCTTTCTTCGTTTTGTGTTGGTTCATATAAGTCTCTCCATACTTATTGGTATTAATTGCATCCATTTTATCTGATAGCATAATAATTGTAACCTATTAAATCTTAAAGCTGAAATTTTAATTCTGTCCAGATTAGATGTCATTTAGGTTTTTGGAAGAGCTAGAATTAAAGTCAGTTTATAGATATTTTTTGTTCAGCCATTTTAATTGTGTACAACTCTTTGTGATCCTATTTGGGGGTTTTCTTGGCAAAGATAGTAGAGTAGTTTGCCATTTCCTTCTCCAGCCCATTTAATAAATAAGGAAACTGAGGCCAGTAATATTAAATGACACGCACAGCCTCGCAGCTAGTAAGTTTCTGAAGCTGATTTAAACGCAGGTGTTCCTGATTCCAGGCTTGGCATACTGATCTACTACGCCATCTAATTTCTCCCATTTTTAGATAAGTAAGGTTCCTCCTCATCTATTAAGATTTTTTTCTTTAATTGGGGGAAAATTTAAAGACCAGCCTGTTTTTACCTTATTATGCTAACATGCCTTTCATAATTAGATATAATAAACTTAGAAAATGCTCTGTAATTTTTGAAACCTTTCAAAATTATTAAGTAGTAAATTTGCTACTTATTTAAGTTTGGAACTCTGTGAATTCCATATTGAAACATAGATGCTTTGTGAATTATTTTTGCTAACCTTTATTTGTTATCTTTGGTATTTTTATTTGGGGTAATTCTTTAATGCAAACAATGAGAGTAGCTTTTATAATTAATTCTCTATAATTAATTTTAATAAAAATGTAGACAATGCTTTAAAAGAAATTCTTAAAATACTTAAATAAAAAATACTTGGTGTGAAAATTGAAAAGGATAATCCAAAAATATTGGATTTTGGAATATGCTGAGAATGACATACAGTTTGCTTTCAGGTTAGTAAGATATACTGTTTTCTCTTATTTTCTCCATATTTGTTAGAAGCCCATGACCATTTTGGTTAGAGATAGGTCAAGCGGAAGAAAACCTTGATTCCCCTGAAAAATCATTGTCCATTAGTATATCTCTGATGGATATACACATATACATGTATATGATATATACATGTAAAAATACATGAACATGTGTGTACTTAGTACATGTGTAATTTGGATAATTTTTTTGAATATCAGTTTCATCATCTTCAAAATAAAGGGACTAATTTAAGGGCCCTTCTTGTTCTAAATCAAATAGTTTACACATATATGATTCCTGGTATATAGTAGGCATTTAATAAATGCTTGTTAATTAATTGATAGTACTTTAATAGATTTGTGATATTGTCAGTGTGATGCTGATCTTAAATCATCCCTGTCTTATAATAATAATAATGATAATAATAATAACTACAACTACAACAATATTTACTATGTGCTAGTCATTGTGCTAAGTACTTTAAAAATATTGTCTCATTTGATTCTCTCAGAAACCATGGGAAGGTAGGTGCTATTATTTTATCACTGTTTTGCAGCTGTGAAAACTGAGAAAGACAGAGATTAAGTGATTTGCCCAAGGCCATACAGCTAGTAAGAGTATGAAAATAGCTTTGAAGGCCACTTCCCTCTGCTATGCTACCTGTGTGCAAAAGTGTAAATTCAAACAAAATAAACATGAAAATGAAAGTGGACAAAACTAGTTTAGATACAAATGAGAATAAAGTGCCCTAAAAGATAAAATTTCTTCTATATTCTGGTTCACTGCTAAAATGATTTCAATCCTTCAGTATGTAAAGTCATAACAGCTTTAAAAGGGAATTAACTTTTGATACTTAATGTTAATTTTCAAAAGATTCAAGATTAAGAAAATTTTCATTAATCCATACATAGTACATTGTTTTAACAAGCATTTGCCACTGTATCCACTCTTAATATTTTAAATATTGTCTCTTCAGTTTTATTAGTGTCTACAGTCAATAGACTGTATATATTAGATTATAATAATAGACTAGTCAAACCACTATAATAATTTTATGGAAATTTTTCTTCATTAAGATGAGAACTCCCTCTCTAAAGGTACAAATCATAACCCAGCCATGACTTTTCAACCTATGTAAGTTTTTTCCATGAAATCTTCTAAAGGAAGTCTTCCCAACTATTTTCAAGGATGCCACTGGAGCATGTGAGCTGCCCACCCAGTGCTTTTAACATCCTTCTCCGGTTAAATAGTAAAAGATTGCAGACAAAAAAGACAAACTTTGTTCTACTTATTTTTCTCCATATTTTCATTTCAAAGGCAGCCATAGTATAACGAGTAGAAAGATGGACTTAGAACCAGGAAGACAGGACTTCAGTACTTCACACAAATACTGGGAAGTTATTTAGCTTCTTAAAACTTTAGGCAGTTTTATAAGACTTAAGTTACAGAGAAGGTGCTGATTTGCACTGGTAGAGTAGAGTTTCTTTATCTAAACATTCCTTAACCAGTGAAATCACAAGACCAATTCTTGATTTTGGATGAGATGAGGCAGCCAGGTGATACAGTAGATGCAGTGACCTGAGTTCAAATCCAGTCTTAGATACTGCTATATAGCCCCAGATAAGTCCATTTGCTTCAGTTTCCTCAACTGTAAAATGAAGATAATAGGCCCTACTTCTCAAAATTGTTGTGAGAATCAAATCAGATATTATTTAAAATGCTTAGCACAGTGAACACTTACTGGGATTCCTTTTCGGATTTTTCTTTTTACAAATTTTTTTCTTGTTTTTTGGGGTCTCTTTGTAAGGCTTTGAAGTCATTTCTAATGGTAATCTATGTTGGCATTTTAGGAAAAATTATACAAGCCTTTTAGGTAATTGAAATATTTGCAGTAGTAAGTTGCATATTGTCAAAAGCTAAGTATAATGATCAAATAGTTGGAAGAATACCTCTATAAATTTAATTATATTTTGAGTTCATTTACATAAATAATAATAATGGCTAGCATTTATATAGCACCCACTATGTGACAAGCTTATTTTATTTGGTCCTTAAAATAACCCTATAATAAAGATGCTACTGTTGTTGTTGTTTGTCTTCTTCGTTCTTATAGAGGACCAGGACATAAGAGAGATAATGCTGTGACATGCAAGTGAATTAGATGGGCAGCCTTTTTATGCTTGAGGAATTTGAGACCAATATGTTTAAATGACTTTGGCCAAGGTTAGTGTCTGAGGTTGGATTTGCTCTTGAATATTAAAATAATTTATGGTTTGGTTTTTTTATTAATTACTTAAATACAATCCATCATTACCCTCAATCAAATAAAGTTTTTGGAGAGGGAGGGAAAGGAAATGTCCTAAATAATAATTTAGAAAAGTAGATTTTTATTTCTTAGATATATATGGTAAAGCCAATTTAAACTTTCTTTTTATGTGGTTGGATCAATTAAAAAAAAAAAAAAGATTGAATACCTCTTCCTTATGCTCTTGGAAAATATATGCAAATTACAATATTTTCTATTTAAAGCCTTCTTTTTAGTCACTTAAGACTTCTTTCTCACTTCCCAATTTATTATTTCTCACCTATTATGACTTGAGATAAGTATTTTTACATATCAGGTTACCTAAATTCTTTTATGAATATGGACAATCCTGCCTTCCTGAGAAAGCATTGTATATTGTAGTTTTTAGGTCTTTGGAGAGAAAAAAAAGGCAGAGTATTATTGTTTGCTTTTCGATTTTGACCTGACTTAAACCACTTTGATTGTATTATACAAAAAATAACATTTTATGGTGCTTTTTACAGATTATTGACAGCAAGATGTGTAATCTGTATTAGTTAGTGTTAAATTTTATTTGACTTTTTGATAGCAGAATCTATATGAATTTGTGTACATAGTTCAGTGTAAGAATTTAGTAGATTATTAAATATTTGTTGGATAAATTTACCAGATTTTAAATTAATTGTTGAATTAATGACAAGCTTAAGAATAGAATAATTTGAATGACAGTCATTGGTTATGTTATATATATTATATATAATATGTGAACTTTGAAGTTTGGAACATGTTAGTGCTATTAAAAGTATTTAATGTAATATATTCACATATGTTTTATACATAAATAAACTGTTAGAAAGGGAAATAGTTTGGTATAGTACATAAAACATCGGACCTTGAAATCACGTACCCTAGCTTGTAGTTTTAACTCTTCTGCTTATTTGTGGCAACTAATTTACACTTTCTATGTCTCATTTTTCTTTTTTTTAAAAAAATTTTATTATAGCTTTTTAATTTACAAGATATATGCATGGATAATTTTTCAGCATTGACAATTGCAAAACCTCTTGTTCCAATTCTCCCCCGCTTTTCTCCCACTCCTTCCCCCAGATGGCAGGTTGACCAATGCATGTTATATATGTTAAAGTATATGTTAATATAACATATGTATATATGTCCAAACAGTTATTTTGCTATACAAAAAGAATCAGACTTTGAAATAGTGGACAATTAGCCTGTGATGGAAATCAAAAATGCAGGCAGACAAAATAGAGGGATTGGGAATTCTATGTAGTGGTTCATAGTCATCTCCCAGAGTTCTTTCACTGGGTGTAGCTGATTCAATTCATTACTGCTCATCTCATTGTTGAAGATGGCCATGTCCATCAGAATTGATCATCATATAGTATTGTTGTTGAAGTATATAATGATCTCCTGGTCTGCTCATTTCACTCAGCATCAGTTCATGTAAGTCTCTCCAGGCCTTTCTGAAATCATCCTGCTGGTCATTTCTTACAGAAGAATAACATTCCATAACATTCATATACCATAATTTACCCAAACATTCTCTAATTGATGGGCATCCACTCAATTTCCAGTTTCTGGCCACTACAAAGAGGGCTGCCACAAACATTCTTGGAGATATAGGTCCCTTTCCCTTCTTTAAAATCTCTTTGGGATATAAGCCCAGTAGTAGCCAAATTTTCTTTCCCTCAGTTTTTCATAAAATCTTCCATTTATTTGCCCATGTATGGGCCATCCCATGTGCTCTGAATACAGTCCTTCCTAATCTATACTTCATTTAATTATATTTTTTAAGCTTATAAATCCCTTGCAGATAGAATTTTTAAAAAAATTTTTTGTATGCTATGCCTGGTATCCCAAGCACCTAATAATGCTAATAAATGCTTGCTTATTGATTGCCAACAAAATCTAGTAGGCTCAGAATGAAAAAGAAGTTTTGTTCATTACTATCTGTAGTTTGAATAAAATATTTGGAAATCTAATGTAAAATATGCTGGAATTATGGGGAAAGAACTACAAATTATTTATAGAAAAAAATATCTATATAATTAATAAGATATTAATTACTAATAATTAGATCATAATAAAAGGCATAACAAGGAGAGTTTGGTAGCAGAGTGCTTGATATAGAGTCAGGAAGAATCACCTTCAGATTTCGCTATGGATACTTAGTAGCTGTGTGTTCTAGAAAAGTCACTTTTTCTTTCTTTCTCTACCCTATTTACTCATTTATAAAATAGGAATAATAATAGCACCTATCTCCCAAAATTATTGTGAATATAAAATGAGATACTTGTTAATGTTGCTAAACATTATGCAAATGCTAATTTTTAGTGCTATTATTAGCATAAATAATAATACTAAATTAATCTTCTAATTCAGTGCTTGTACTAATAATAGTTAATAAAATTGATCTAGAGGGATAAAAGGTCAGGAATTTCCTTTTTTAAATATTTTTTTATTTTAAAATTCTTCTTTTGATATTTTTTCCTTTTTTTAAAATTAATTTTATAATTATAAATTTTTTTTGAAAGTACATATGCATGAGTAATTTTTTTTTATAACATTATCCCTTGTATTCATTTTTCCAAATTTTCCCCTTCCTCCCTCTACCCCCTCCCCTAGATGACAGGCAATCCCATACATATTAAATGTGTTACAGTATATCCTTAATACAATATATGTGTGTAAATCCAATTTTCTTGTTGTACGTTAAGTATTGGATTCCGAAGGTATAAGTAACCTGGATAGAAAGACAGTAGTGCTAACAGTTTACATTCACTTCCTAGTGTTCCTTCTCTGGGTGTAGTTGTTTCTGTCAATCATTGATCAACTGGAAGTGAGTTGGATCTTCTTTATGTTGAAGATATCCACTTCCATCAGAATACATTTTCATACTATATCATTGTTGAAGTATATAATGATCTTCTGGTTCTGCTCATTTCACTCAGCATCAGTTGATGTAAGTCTCTCCAAGCCTCTCTGTATTCATCCTGTTGGTCATTTCTTATAGAACAATAATATTCCATAACCTTCATATACCATAATTTACTCAACCATTCTCCAATTGATGGACATCCATTCACTTTCCAGTTTCTAGCCACTACAAAAAAGAGCTGCCACAAACATTTTGGCACATACAGGTCCCTTTCCCCTCTTTAGTATTTCTTTGGGATATAAGCCCAGTAGTAGCACTGCTGGATCAAAGGATATGCAGAGTTTGATAACTTTTTAGCCATAATTCCAGATTGCTCTCCAGAATGGCTGGATTCTTTCACAACTCCACTAACAATGTATCAGTGTGCCAGTTTTCCCATAACCCCTCCAACATTTTTCATTATCTTTCCCTATCATTCTAGCCAATCTGACAGGTGTGTAGTGGTATCTCAGAGTTGTCTTAATTTGCATTTCTCTGATCAGTAGTGATTTGGAACACTCTTTCATATGAGTGGATATAGTTTCAATTTCATCATCTGAGAATTGTCTGTTCATATCCTTTGACCATTTATCAATTGGAGAATGGTTTGATTTCTTATAAATTAGGGTCAGTTCTCTATATATTTTGGAAATGAGGCCTTTATCAGAAAAAGGTCAGGAATTTCAAGGAAATAATGAAAAATATTAAGAATGCAGGAAGTCTAGCTATACCACCAGCTAGCTATCAAGTACTATTACAAATTAGTAATCATAAAAAATATTTGTTATTGATAATGAAGTAGATTGAGCAACAAAAAAAGAGTAATATACTATCCATAAAAAATTACCATATTTTTTGATAAACACACATCTCCTTTTTCCTGGAATATGAACCAAACTTTCAGAGGAAGCTGGAAACCAATCTAGAACAAATTAATTATTCATTGACATCTTACACCATATACTTATATAAGCTTTAAGTGGATTTCTTTTTTAGCTATAAAAATCAGATGATAAAAAAAAAAATCTAGGATGACAAAACTTTTGGATAGAAAAGTGATTAATAACCAAATGAGATAAAGAATCACAGAAAAGAAAATGGTAAATTTTGCTTACATACAGTTATATACTTTTTGTACAAATATCATGGTGGTTTATGAGAAGGTAAATAATTAAATGGGAAAAATAATTAAAAGGGAAAAAGCAGCATTGTTTTCAAATAAAAGTTTCATATACAACATAAATAAGAGTTCAAATATATAAGAAAATAGCTATTTTCCGGACCTTTCCCAGAGTTCCCCCATTATCAGCGGTCCTTTACAATTTTCTAGTAGAGAAATGAACAAGGGATATGAACCTGTAGTTCTTAAAGAAGTTCTAAGATATAAACATGTTTGTAAAAAGATGCTTCAAGTTACTAATAAAGAAATGCAAATTGAAACACATCTATGTTCCACCTCACATTTTTCCATTTGGCTAGGATGATAATAAGGAAAAATATTATTTGTTGGAGGAGAAGTGGTAAACTGACACAATAGTATGGCTTTCGTAGGACTGTGAAGTAGTTGATTTTTTCTTGAAAGCAACATAGAACTATATTCCCCCAAAGTCACTAAACTTTACCCTAAAATTTTCCTAATAAACTAATTTCCTAACAAGATAAAAGAAACAGGAAATCCATCTATTCAATTTTTTTTTCTTTTGGTTATACTTCTTTTTGTTATGGTAAAGAAATGGAAGCATAAACAAATACCCTTTTAATTTATAGAATGGCTGAACAAATTATAGTGGTGTAATACTATACTGAAAAAATGAAAACCAGTAATTGTAATTGAGTCTTTGTTTTACAGTCTAAATTGGTTCTTAATATTAAGAGATTCATCAATGAATATCGGACTATTTTGTTTACAATGATTTTTGTGAATCTAAAACACATAAGATCATAGATTGAGAAGTGGGGAGGGAACTTTAGCTGTCATCTAATCCAATGCTTTCATTTTAAAAAGAAACAGACTAGAAGGGTTAAGTGACTTGGTCAGGATTATGCAGGTAATAAGAATGGGGAAGTAGGAGGAGGACTCTGAATCTCCATGTCTGCCTTTACCAAGGCTCTCAATGCTCCCTTGATCACACTATTCTTTTCAATCTTTGGATTCCTTCTCTGAGATAGCTTAATTGGTAGAGCATCAGGCTTTTCATCTGACAGTCTGTGGTTCATCACCCTGTTTGGGTGATGCCATATACTTCATAGCTCCCAGGGTTGGATGACCATGTCTATTTAGATAGCTCCCATATATGTCTATCTAGCCTTCGTCTCCTTCCTGATGCATCCCCACTTTACATCACCAACTCTTTGTTGAATGTATATTACATGTGATGTAGATGTCTCAAACCCAACATTTTCAAAACAACTTATCATCTTCTGCGAAGGTCCGTTTTAGCTCCTCTGAAGGGCTCAGAATAAGTCCTTGTCAGGATAAGCAAAAGTCCTTGCCCCACGTTGTGGACGCCAATTTGTAAAGTTCTGTTGTCTCCAGAAGCTGCCGATCGCTCTCTGGGAGGAGATCTGCTGTGTCAACGCAAATCTCTTGGACAGATTGTTTTTCCTGTAGAGAACCATTGTCTCCAGACAGTTGCCGCCAACTCTGGTCCAGAGTAGTGACTCCTTCCTCTGGAAAGCCGCCTCAAGTCTGCCCAGACAAGACTCTCTCTCTCCTCCAGAGAGCTGCTCCAACTCTGACTTAGAGCAGAGACTCTTTCTCAATCTCTTAAGTGCCGCCCTCTTTTATCCTCCCAGAGAATGGGCGTGGGATAACACAAGGGCTTCTGGGAAAAAAATACTTCAACCAATGAACTTTCTCTTCCTAAGCATGTAATAAGCGCCTCTCCAGGAGTTCACAGGGATAAAACTCCCCTAAAGGCCGGAACTAGAGAATTGTTAAGTACTGACTTAGCACTTAGTAAGAACCTAACAATCTTCTGTCACATGGGCCTTCTTTTCCCACAGGTTACTCCCTCCCTGGACTTTTTTTTTTTTTTATTTTTTTTGAAAGTGATCTATCCTTCATTCCCTTCCTGGCTCTGCTTCTGACTCTCTGGACTTTGACTTAAGATATCATGCTTATCAAGGGAACTAATGAAAAAAAGTCAGAGGAAGGTGGTCTAAGTGTACCTGATCTAAAGCTATATTATATAGCAGCAGTCACCAAAACCATTTGGTATTGGCTAAGAAATAGAACGGTAGATCAGTGGAACAGATTAGATACAAAGGACAAAAAAGGGTACATCTATAGCAATCTAATCTTTGACAAACCCAAAGATACCAACATTAGGGACAAAAATTCATTATTCGGAAGAAACTGATGAGAAAACTGGAAATTAGTATGGCAGAAATTAGATATGGACCCACACTTAACACCATATACAAAGATAAGATCAAAATGGGTCCATGACTTAGGCATAAAGAATGAGATCATAAATAGATTAGAGGAACAGAGAATAGTCTACCTCTCAGACCTGTGGAGGAGGAAGGAATTTATGATCAGAGGAGAACTAGAGATCATTATTGATCACAAAATAGAAGATTTTGATTACATCAAACTAAAAAGTTTCTGTACAAACAATACTGATGCAAACAAGATTAGAAGGGAAGTAACAAATTGGGAAAATATTTTTAAAAGTAAAGGTTCTGACAAAGGTCTCATTTCCAAAATATATAGAGAACTGACCCTGATTTATAAGAAATCAAACCATTCTCCAATTGATAAATGGTCAAGGGATATGAACAGACAATTCTCAGATGATGAAATTGAAACTATTTCCACTCATATGAAAAAGTGTTCCAAATCACTACTGATCAGAGAAATGCAAATTAAGACAGCTCTGAGATACCACTACACACCTGTCAGATTGGCTAAAATGACAGGAACAAATAATGATGAATGTTGGAGGGGATGTGGGAAAACTGGGACAGATGCATTGTTGGTGGAGTTGTGAAAGAATCCAGCCATTCTGGAGAGCAATCTGGAACTATGCCCAAAAAGTTGTCAAACTCTGCATAACCTTTGACCCAGCATTGCTGTTATTGGGATTATATCCCAAAGAAATACTAAAGAGTGGAAAGGGACCTGTATGTGCCAAAATGTTTGTGGCAGCTTTTTTTGTTGTAGCTAGAAACTGGAAAATGAATGGATGTCCATCAATTGGAGAATGGTTGGGTAAATTGTGGTATATGAAGGTTATGGAATATTATTGCTCTGTAAGAAATGACCAGCAGGAGGAATACAGAGATGCTTGGAGAGACTTACATCAACTGATGCTGAGTGAAATGAGCAGAACCAGAAGATCACTATACACTTCAACAACAATACTGTATGAGGATGTATTCTGATGGAAGTGGAAATCTTCAACATAAAGAAGATCCAACTCACTTCCAGTTGATCAATGATGGACAGAAATAACCATACCCAGAGAAGGAACACTGGGAAGCGAATGTAAATTGTTAGCACTACTGTCTATCTACCCAGGTTACTTACACCTTCGGAAGCTAATAATTAATGTGCAACAAGAAAAAGGTATTTACACACATATATTGTATCCAGGTTATATTGTAACACATGTAAAATGTATGGGATTACCTGCCATCGGGGGGGAGGGAGTAGGAGGGAGGGAGGGGATAATTTGGAAAAATGAATTAAAAAAAAAAAAAGATATGCTTATCACTCACTTCCCCTGTTTTTCAGATCTTTGGGTTGTGGTTTTTTTTTTTTTTTTTTTTTTTTTTTTGGTATATTGTATTCGTGATTATTATGTATCTCCTTGATGGTAAGAACTATCTTTCTTTTTAATGCCCTTGCTATTAACAAATGCTCTTGCCGTAGGTCGTTCTCTCCTCACCGATATCTTTTTCAAACAAGTCCCTCATTTTTGTGTTTGATGTTTTTGATAAAGGTTTTAGAAGTGTGATATATGGAGCAGCTAGGTGGCTCAATGGATAGAGCATCAGCCCTGAATTCAGGAGGACCCGAGTTCAAATGTGATCTCAGACACTTAACCCTTCCTAGCTGTGTGACCCTGGGCAACTATCCCAGCCCCTCAAAAAAAGTGTTAAATATTTTTTATAATTAGATTTACCAAGTCCTATTTTCACATTCATTAATCCACCATTTCCAAAGATTTCCAATTTTATTTCAAATAAAAAATAGTTATATTTATTTTTTTATTTTTAAATAATCCTTTATTTTCTAAAAATGCAAACTCTGACTCTTGAGAAAGTCACATGTCATATACTAGAATCTTATTAGAGCTTTTCGTAGTAAAGCAGAATTATAATCAAGTTAAGTTCATCTTGGTGTATGTCCAGAATTGCTAAATTTATGGAAATTATCATTCTCTCTATTTTAAGATGTTTTTTTCTAATCTTCAAGATGATTTAAAGGCATAGGACACCATTATCTTAAATATTAAAAATGGAGTTTAGAATAAATGATTTTTAAAATGTGTTAAGTATCTTGTATGATAAATCTGTCTTACCACCACTATTTGTGATTTGGCCCTTCTATCTTTTTGCAATTATTGTCTTTCTAATTTGGTAAATTTCATGGATATTTGTAGTATGTTAGCTTTCTTAATATAGATTAAAAAAAAAACAAAACCCAGTATTAATTAAAGCTTAATGACAAATCCTATAATGAAAAATTCTTAATTGTCTTTTTTTTGAGTAAAGAAAATAGCTAAATAGTGTAGTGTATAGGGTAGTGGGCCCAGAGCCAGGAAGACTTAAATTCACAGTTAACCTCAGATATTTAATGACTATATGATCTTGTGGAAGTTATTTAACTTTAATTTGCCTTACTTTCTCAACTATAAAATGGGAATTATTATTTTTTTATTTTATTTTTTTAAATTTTTATTTTATTTTATAATTATAACATTTTTTTGACAGTACATATGCATGGGTAATTTTTTACAACATTATCCCTTGCACTTACTTCTATTCAGATTTTTTCCCTTCCTCCCCCAACCCCCTCCCCCAGATGGCAAGCAGTCTTATATATGTTAAATATATTACAGTATATTCTAGATACAATATATGTGTGTAGAACCGAATTTTTTGTTGCACAGGAAGAATTGGATTCAGAAGGTAAAAATAACAGTTTACATTCATTTCCCAGTGTTCCTTTTCTGGATGTAGCTGGTTCTGTCCATCATTAATCAATTGGAATTGGATTAGCTCTTCTCTATGTTGAAGAAATCCACTTCCATCAGCATACATCCGTACAGTATCATTGTTGAAGTGTATAATGATCTTCTGGTTCTGCTCGTTTCACTCAGCATCAGTTGATGTAAGTCTCTCCAAGCCTCTCTGTATTTCTCCTGTTGGTCATTTCTTATAGAACAATAATATTCCATAATATTCATATACCATAGTTTACCCAACCATTCTCCAATTGATGGACATCCATTCATCTTCCAGCTTCTAGCCACTATGAAAAGGGCTGCCACAAACATTTTGGCACATACAGGACCCTTTCCCTTCTCTAGTAGTTCCTTGGGGTATAAGCCCAGTAGTAGTATGGCTGGGTCAAAGGGTATGCACATTTTGATAACTTTATGGGCATAATTCCAGATTGCTCTCCAGAATGGTTGGATTCTTTCACAACTCCACCAACAATGCATCAGTGTCCCAGTTTTCCCACAGCCCCTCCAACATTCATCGTTATTTGTTCCTGTCATCTTAGCCAATCTGACAGGTGTGTAATGATACCTCAGAGTTGTCTTAATTTGCATTTCTCTGATCAATAGTGATTTGGAACACTCTTTCATATGAGTGGAAATAGTTTTAATTTCATCATCTGAAAATTGTCTGTTCATATCCTTTGACCATTTATCAATTGGAGAATGGCTTGATTTCTTATAAATTAAAGTCAATTCTCTGTATATTTTGGAGATGAGGCCTTTATCAGAACCTTTAACTGTAAAAATTTTTTCCCAATTTGTTACTTCCCTTCTGATCTTGTTTGCATTAGTTTTGTTTGTGCAGAAACTTTTTAATTTGGTGTAATCAAAATGTTCTATTTTGTGATCAATAATGGTCTCTAGTTCTCCCTTGGACACAAACTCCTTCCTCCTCCACAAGTCTGAGAGGTAAGCCATCCCATGTTCCTCCAATTTATTTATGATTTCGTTCTTTATGCCTAAATCTTGGACCCATTTTGATCTAATCTTAGTATGTGGTGTTAAATGTGGGTCCATGCCTAGTTTCTGCCATACTAATTTCCAGTTTTCCCAGCAGTTTTTGTCAAATAATGAATTCTTATCCCAAAATTTGGGATCTTTGGGTTTGTCAAACACTACATTGCTGTTTTTATTCACTATCTTGCCCTTTGATAAAATGGGAATTATAATAGTACCTATTTCCTAAGGTGCTTATAATGATCAAATGAAATGTAATATTTGTAATGTTCTTTGCATAGTGCATATCACATAGTAGGTACTTAATGTTTATTTCTCTTTTCTTTTCCTTTTAATAAAATTTGTAATAATCACTCACAGTAAGGTAATTATTCATTCTAGCTCATTGCCAATTTCCTATTTTTCCTTTGTGGTTATTTACAATTTGGAGTAAAGTAAGAGGTATTCTTTATTATAATGTGGGAGGAAAGTACTAATTCTTATGTAAATTGAGATCATTAACTTTCTATAAGACTTTTCTTGACTAGAGTTTGATTAATATCTAAGTTACCACAAAAATGAACCATGTTATAGGGTTGGCTCTACCTATATTGGGTAGTAAGTTAAATCATCTGCCCTTTTAAGGTAAGTTTCTGACCTTTCAAAGCTAAGTGAAATGGAACGTTTGCCACTGCATTCCTTATTTATCTTAATATTTTTATTACTTGCCAAGTTTATTTAATAGTATTATTATCATTATTGTCCTTATTTTCATTCTAACCAGAAAGATGTGAGGTAGAAACAAAGGAAATTATCTTGAACATCTGAGTTATGAACTCTTGTCAGTCCTGTTTGTCTTAATACTTCTGAGCAGCAGATCTCTGTAAAGTACAATTTAAATGACTGTTATTATTATTATTACTATTACTCATTTACAGAACTATCAGCATTTATAAAATTAAATATAATTGGTTTCAACCTTTTCCTTCAATAGTTTTGTGTTCCATAAAAATACTTTTTATAGGAAAAAAAATTACATTAGGAATGAGATGTGATTATATATATATTTTGTGCTTCTGTGATGTTGATGAAAAAGGAGGTGATTTTATGGTAATTGTTTACAATTTTTATATATAGTAATTGGAAATTTGATATATGAGACTTAAGCCCTTTAGTTTCATTTTTTGTCATTTTAATAATGTTTTTTAAATATGTAAAGATAGTTCTCAACATTCAATTTTATAAGATTTTGAGTTTCCATTTTTTTCCCCTCCCTTCCCTCGCTTCTTTCCAAGATAGCAGGCAATGTAATATAGTTTATACATGTACAATCATTTTAAAGTATTTCTATACTATTAATTTTGTGAAAGAAAAATCAGAACAAAAGGGAAAACCACAAGAAAGATAACCCCCCCAAAAAAGGTTAAAATATATGAAACCCTTTAATTTCAAGGGAATAGGACGACTTGTGCTACTATTAATATTTCCTCACAGGGTTTCCACATTATAAGTGCTATATTGCTAGTCTGAAGGGAATTTGAAAGTAAAATAAGGTAGCTAGTAAATGGCAGCTTGGATTAAGGAATGCCATTACCTTTTTGCTTCACTTGCTTGCAAACTGCTATTGTCTTTAATAAATGCCTTTCTTCTTCCCTGGCAAAATCTCTATAGGCATTATATGTAAAAGGACCCCAAAAATTATGTAAGTGTGGAGGTGTGAGGTGAGTATGTATTATATAAAAAATAATAGTAATAGTACTAGCTTGCATTAATATAACACTTTGAGCTTTGAAAAATACTTTATATGGGGGCAGCTAGGTGGCGCAGTGGATAGAGCACCAGCCTTGAATTCAGGAGGATCTGAATTCAAATCTTGTCTTAGACACTTAACACTTCCTAGCTGTGTGACTTTGGGCAAGTCACTTAACCCCAGCTTCAAAAAAAAAAAAAAAGAAAAAGAAAAATACTTTATATGTTATGTTCCATATTCCAATTTTACAGATGAGGAAACTGAGGTTGAGGAAGATTATTTGATCTGCCCATTCATGTATCTAGTAAATATCTGATGCAGGTTTTAAACTCAAATCTTCCTGACTCCAGGTCCAGTACTGTCTATATTGAACCACTGATCTGGGTAAATATTTTTCTACTTTTTCTTAACGGAATTAGTCTTGATAGGAAATGGATACAAATATGCTTTTTCAAGTTATATGTTACATTTAAAATGGAATATGCCAGTTTTTTAGAATTAGCATCCAGGGTTACAATGGAAAGAACACTAGCCCTAGAATCAGGAATATTTCAATTCAAATCTTGCTTTAGATATTCACTACCCATGTGATCAGTAGGCAAATCACTTCATCTCTTTTCTGCCTTGGTTTCCTCATCTTTAAAATGGAGATTATAATAAGATTACCTTCTTAAGTATTTATATAGTATTTATAGAATACCTAGTATAGCATTTGGCAGATAGTTGAATAATGTTTTTTATTATTATTAAGTTATGAAAAATGTGAAATAGAAAAAAACAATAATTACTATCACTTACCACATTATATATGGTGGGTATATGAAGAGTTAACCATAATAGCAATAGTCAAACATTGAAACCTATTGTACTCTTAAATTATACTTGGGACAGTAAACATAAGGAGATTGCCCTTTGCCTTATTTCATTCATGCTTTGACATTTTAGTAGAAAAATCCCTCATCAAATTTCCATCTTTTTTCTTTGGTCTATAGCCCAAACTTCTGATATATATTCTTCATAATAATTTCTTCAGTGTAGTGTGTTTTCAAATATTTCACTGCAAAAGACCAGGAAATAAAAACTTCCTTTCAAGAGATTAATTGGTGCAAACATAATCTTGCATGCATAATATATTCAAAGCCTGTATTCAAAGAGAAGTTATAATTTGTGTTGGATTGCTAAGGGACCACACAAATTTTATGTGGTTCTTTCATGGCTGTGTGAGACAGTATTGCTTTTTTTTTTTTTTTTTTTTTTTTCTTGAAGACATTATTTCTAGATGCTGGAAGTAAAAAACTAAAAATTCAGTTTATCATGCTTCATTTATTTAAAGTTGTTTTAATGGGCTTGATAGTGTATTAATATGCTAGCAAGTTTTACTCTATTGTTCTTGTAACTTCATCTTTTGTCCCTTGATTACCGCAAAGTTTTGAACCCTGAAAAATTTAGTTTCCTAGAAGAAATAAAGAACTTTTCATTTAATATTTACATTGGGCAATTTAAAAGGACCTTTGCTAATTTCTTTTTGACTTGAAAAAGATAACCTTTCTAAGCCTTGATAATTAGGTAACTTAGAATGGGTATATGTAGGAAGGCTTCAATGAAAATGCAGGCACAGACTGGCAGAAAGAATGAAGTTGCTGTGGAGAAAGGAGAGAGAGAAGGAGAAAGAGAGAATTTATGCTGTATAGCATCTTGATCTCTCTTGATCAAATCTGGGGTCCAAGTTATTTGTTTACTTATTAAAAATGAAAATAAATAAAATTAATTTTGAAGCAGGTACTACGTGGCAGGCACTGTATTAAGCATTATGTATAACAAGAATAGTAAAAACAATCTCTTCCCTGAAGGACCTCATTGTTTGCTGGGGAATACAACATGTAAATAAGTAAGTAATAATTACTATAGTTATTTGTTATAATGCATTTCAACTTAGGTATTATAAAAATCTCAGTAAAATCATACTTATGTTTATGAAGGGAGAGGGAATAAACATTTTTAAAAGCACTTACTAAGTGCTTTATAAGTATATCTATTTGAGCTGTCCATATATATATATGTTTAAAACCTTTCAGGATTCTCAGCAATCAATCAGAAACATTTAGTGAGATTTTACTCTATGGTAAACTCTACATTGGAAGTTTTTCAGAGACAGATACACATTACAAAGCATTACATTAGTCTGCAATGGAAGCTACTTCTGTTCCCAACCTCCCAATGTTCTTTAGAAGGAAACTTACTTTTTCATATCTTTGGCTTTTATGCTGTTAGAGAAAGCAAGAGCAACAATGTTCCCTTGCTTTCTTATCCATGTCATGATAAGTCTTTTCAGTAGGTTTTCAGTCTTGTTTACCTTATACCTTGTAAGGTGAAAAGTTGTCTTCTGTTAGTAATATATTTATGCTTTTATAATTGCCTTTCTTAAAGTAGATTTCTTTTAGCATTTTTCATATTTAAATTTCAGAGATGATATTTTTTGTAGGGAGCTTAATTTCAGCATATTATTAAAAGAATTGTATGTTTTAGTGAAGTTTTGGCATTTTTTGAAAAATTAAGAGACTTAATGAAATTGCAAGTTTAAATAATAGAGCCTAAAATTAGGATATAGTAGAACCTTAGTGTGTAACAAAGTTGTTGATGATTTGATAAAAAGTACTTAACATATTGGAGGCAGATAGGTGGCACAGTTTATAGAACACTGGGCCTATACTCAAAAAACAATTCAAATGGGACTTGTGACATTTAATAGCTGTGTGACCTTGATTAAGAAGCAAATGGCACACCCACTCCAGTATAATTGCCAAGAAAACCCATGAGACCACAAAGAGTTGTGTGTGAATGAACAACTTTATCACAAACTTTATTGAAGACTGATTTTGACTTTTGCATTTTGCAAAAAATTGCATTTTTTGTTAATTTTCAGGGCTTAAAAAATTAACTTTGCTTTTCATTTGCCCCATTAATCAATAAATCGTAACTAAAATATTAAACATATGTCAGGCATTATGCTAAGTAATGAGGATACAAAGAAATATATGCTGGTCCCACCTTTTAAGGAGTTTATACTCCAATGGGAGATATAATATATAAAAAGAAGCAGAAAATCTGGGTGGAAGGGTTGGGAGTTTGGGCCTAGGCATAAAGAAGTCTTCTAGCAAGTTTTGGGAATAATCTGAGAATAAGTGAATTTCAGAATTGATTTTATTTTGAAAAATGAAGAGTTTTTGAAGATCATGAAATCCAGAAGGTTTGCAGGGTGGAAAAATATGAGGTGAATACTTTGGTTGCCCTTCTCAAACAGAAGTCCTGGGAAGGAATCCTTTATAGAAAAAGTATTTTTAAATGTAACCAACGGCACATTTCCCCATGCTTCTTAAGTTGAGAAACTAGGGTTAGTATTGCTATGTTTACTTACAATTAATTGACTAGTTTTAATGCTGGAAAAACCTTACAAAGATGGGTTTTTCTCTTTAGGAGTCCTCTCCTCCCTTTCTCTTCTTTAAATCCTTATTCTAAATTACTTTCACTACTGAATATTGAAGAGATTTAATTCACATTTCAATCAAGCCCAGTCCATTAAGAAGTTTTTTTTTGTGTAATGCACTCTAGATATAAAAACAAAGTGAACAATAGTCCTGCTTTCAGTGGGTTTATATTTTCATAGGTGTGTTTGTGTTGGGGGGATAAACATGTAAAGCAGGTAAGTTTGTATATTCAGTTCAACAAACATTTAAGTTCCATACATATTCAGAATACTATTTTAGGTATTTTGGGCAAAAACAAAACCAGGCAGAATATACAAAACCTGCTATTAAGAAGCTCTTAGGGGATGTTTAGGTAATAGAATTTGTGCAAAATTAAAGATAAATTATAGATCTGCTTGGGTATTAAGTCTTTTATACATTCTCAGTGTGTGAATTAAATGACCCAAAGGTAATTAGAAGTACATAAAATTTTTCAAAATTTCAGAACCTGTTGTTTATTTTGTTAGGTTTAATTCAGAAATTTAGTTTCTTTCCTTCCCTTTGGACATGGTCAATTCTCATCATTGACCTAGGCTACAAATTTGCTCAACTTCTTGCCATTCCTTTATTTTGGCCTGTCCTTTAAAGTTTGCCTTTATAGAAAAATGAGGCAGGACAGAGAAATTCAGAGAAAATATTTTTCTTGGAGGTCCTTAGAAATATATCATAGTTGACAGTTATAGTGGTGCATGCTTGTTAGGTCTATTTATGGGAAAGTGGAACCTGGTGGACTGTAATGTCCAGGCTAGCTTTCTCAAAGATCTCTCTGAAGTCTGGAGTCTGAGATCTCAAGCATAGTATCACTTGAGTCTCTCTCGAGTCTGCTCTTCTTCAGGTCCTCTCAGTCCTTACATACACTTTTACATACATACAATTACATCACTACAGCACAATGAGCATGTGCCAACTACAGAACCATTACATCACCATACTAAGTACTAAGTATATGTGAACTAGAGAACCATTATCTCTTCATGACTGTTTAGTGTTTAGCTTCTCTGTTCTTAAGGAAAGCTTTTGTACTGTAAGCACCTTAGGGTATACTTCATGTCATATAGAAAAGGATCTTATCTTTGTATTTTTTCTGGAGCCATATGCAATTTGTAGTTCCTTAGTGTTTCTGTGGTCTTTTGTAGACATGCTTCTAACATTTGCTTCTTAGATGCATACTCTAAGATATCATCCATGTAATGTAATAACATAACTTTTGGAAATGCTTTTCTTACTGGAATAAGTGCAGCAGCCACATACATTTGACACATAGTAGGGCTATTTTTCATTCCCTGTGCAAAACTGTCCATTCATATCTTTTATAAGGCTCAGCTAAGTTAACGCTGGGCATTGAAAATGCAAATCTTTTCATATCCTCCTTATCTAGAGAGATAGAATAGAAACAATACTTAATGTCTATAACCCACAGAGGCCATTTTCTAAGCAATTGAGTAGGAGATAGAAGTCCAGGTTGAAGAGTTCCCATAGTTTCCATCTGTTCATTTACCTTTCTTAAATCAGTCAACATCCTCCATTTTCCAGATTTCTTTCTTACAACAAATACAAGGAATTCCATGGCCTTAGAGAAGGTTGTAAGTGTCCTTGGTCAAGTTGCTCCTGTGCTATATCTAATAAGACCTGAATTTTATCACTATGTAAGGGCCACTGTTCTATCTATACCGGTGTATCAGTTTTCCATTGACTGGGAGTGTTGGCAGGCCTTCAACAGCAGCCCTGCCTAAAAAACCGAAGTACTCAATTGTAATCCTAATTGTTGTAAGATGTCTCTTCCCTATAGGTTGATGGGGATCTTTTCAACTACAAAAGGAATAGAAACTCCTGTTTTACCTTCAAATGTCCATCTCATAGGGACACCACTAATTTCAGCTGCTATTGATCCTCCTATGCCTGACATGTAAGTGTCTGCCTTAAACTTTGGCTAGTGACTAGGCTAGTTGGATCACCAATGATTATACAAAATGCACCCGTGTCTACCACCCCTTTCAGTGGTATGCTATTTACATAGATAGTGAGCATAGCCGGTCAGCTGTGACAGATGCTGTCAAGTATATTCCTGGATTCTGTTGTTGGGAGTCAGAATCTGGGCAACTATCACCAGATTGCCTATTAGAAGTCTGTATCAGTAAACCTGATGCTACTATTTCTCCTGGTTGATAAGTCACTCATTGTCTACCATATTAATGACTGGGATATTAGCTACACATTCCCCAGTTTCCCACATCATTGTATGAATGAACACTGTTTTGTAAGTACTCTCAGGAGGTGAAATGATCAAGCCTACTGTGCCTGCAGGCAAGGGATCTATAGGCTGGAGAGGAACAGATTTCACCTCTCCAGGGAACATCTCAGTTGTCCCAGCTGCATACAACTCTATTCTCCCCAATTGTAATCCCTTTCTCCTATCAGGTTGCTTCCTGGCTGATTGGTCATGTCTGGGTACTGAGTCTCTCTCAAGTCCTCTAGCCCATATATACCTTAATACAATTACATCACTATACACACTGAGCACCTGCCAACTGTAGAACCATCACATCACCATATTAAATAATATGTGTGAACTAGAGAACATCAGTCACACTGAGTTAATACCCTGCTGTATCATTGCTTTAAGTATACTTTTCTCAGAGTTCTCTAATATCTGAGGTCCTCTACAGTGGATCACTTGAGCTTGGCAGTTATATTATGAGATCTTAAAGACCATTGCATGATATTCATACTAAATCTTATGTCATTATGGTGAGGCTCTTGGGACTTGGGGACTACCAGTATACTCAAGGAGATATGAACTGGCCAAACTTGGAAACAGCTGGTCAAATAAATCTGTGTTGATTTGTTAATGGGATGGGGTCTGACTAAGATAAGGAGACTCAAGTCTCTTCCATCTTCCAACATCTTTTTGTTCAAAAAATAAAAATGTATGTCATAGTCCCATTCAATTGTCTCTATTGCATGTTTTGGACATTTTCTACTTGTTAAGGTAAACAAGAGATAGTGTAGCAGTAGTGGATAGAGAGCCAGATTTGGAAGTTCAGGGCCAATTTCTGATGCATTCTGCCTCTGTGACTATGAACAAACCATTTAACTTCTTTGTAACTATCAAGCAACTCAAATTCTGATAGGTATAGGACATAGTTGCAGGGTGCAGGAAAGGAAAGTGCAGGGTTTGGAAGCAGAGGACCTGGCTTTGAATCCAAGGTCTGTGATTTGCCACCTGCATGACATGGGACAAGTTACTTCACTTCCTTTGGCCTCAATTTCCATATTTGTAAAATGAGAAAATTGGCCTAGATAATCTCAGGAGGTCCCTTCTAGGTTTAAAACTTTGATCTATTCTTAATCTTGCTTCTAGTTCTTTTCCAGTGCATCCCCTACACAGCTGCCACAATATTTCTGAATCATAGGTTGGACAGTAGCTTTCCCCTGTCCAAATATTTTGAGTGGCTATGTTACATGTAGGATAAAATATAATCTCAGGCTTATAGTCCTGTCATAGTCTGCTTCTAGTTTACCTTTCTGGGCTTATTTCACATAACTCTCCTTTATATCCTTGCAGTCAGGTTATCTATATTATTTCCCAAATGTAACATATTTATCAATTTTGCCTTTGGAAAGGTTATCTACCTTCCTATAATGTACTCCAGTCTCACCACCACTCCTTAGGATTTCAAATCTTCCCTCTCAAAGGCCATCTCTTACAAAAGCCTTTGCTGATGTTCCCCTAGTTATTTAGTAGCTTCTCTTTTGCATCTTGAGGGAAAAGGGCTTTCTTTCATTTTGTCTAATGCATCTACTACTTTATATTCTTAGGTTTATCTTGGAATGACCATTTTGAAGATGCCAGTAGGAAAATTTGGGTCACTTCTAGTCTCCTAACTAATATGTGGTAGAATTATCTAGAAATCTCTTACTTTTGGATAAATATATACCCTTTTTATTTATTTTATATATTTATTTATAAATATATAAAAATTTGGTTCAAGCTCCAGTCCATTATTGTGGAACTTCAAGGACAGTTTTTTAGTTTTCCTTTAAGTTCCCTCATCTACCAAGATTTAATCTCCTTTTAAATTTGAAATTATATTTTCAAACCTTTTATTAGAGACTGAAGGAGAGCAGTTCTGATTCAATTTTTGAGATCCCTTCTACTTTTGATAGCTTATGATCCTATTATTAGCACTTCTTTATTTTTCACATAAATTGTGTTGGTCAATAATGTATTTGTAAGAACTTTTATATAAGGTTGGCAAACTGTTATTTTGTTCTGTTATTTTGGTGATAGAGGTAATATGAATAGGTGGACCTCCTGCTCTGTTTTTCACTTATAGTTCATTTTGTCTGAAAAAAGGTAAAAACTACTGTTCTATGTACTTTTCCCTAACTGAGACCTAAAGGACTGTTTGCTTCTTCCTTTACCCCCTTTTTCCCTAAAATACTATTCTTTCTCTTAGAATCAGTTTGATTTGTTTGATATGGCTATTCAGTTGATAGTTACTATTCTCAACTTGTTCATTGCCTCCTATTGGTCAATCTCAATAATTGTCAACAAAACAAGGAGTCCTTGGAGAATTTTTTTTTTTAATTAAAGCTTTTTATTTTCAAAATAATTTTCATGCATATAATTTTCAACATTCACGCTTGCAAAACTTTGTGTTCCTTGGAGAAATTTTTGTGTTTTGCTTTGTCAGTAAGGTACTTCCTCTGATGATATAGTTATACCTAACAGCTGCTATACATTCTTTCCTCCTTGCCACTTTGTTAGATCCTCTATAATTAATCATTTAACTCTTTCTACAACCATTTATTATGAACTTACTGTGTACAGATTCTTTATAAAAGTCTTCCTTTAGGCCACAAGAATTGAGGCCATAAAATACTCTTAATTATTTTGGAAGGGAGGATGAGAATCACACACAATACAAAGAAATTAAGTGACTGACCACAGGGGGAGGGGAGTGGCACTAAAAAGTATTAAAGTACTGAATATCCATAAAGATTCTGAAGAACAAAAACATTAAGTTTCTATTTTGTGTCTGGCACTGTACTAAGCACCTGGAATACAAACAAAGGCAAAAGGCAGCCCATGTTGTCTGGGAGCTCCTTGACTACCCATCATAAAAATGGTGACTGCCTTAATAGTGAGGAACTAAAGTTTTTCTTATTCCTTAAAGGTATCAGACATATGGCCTCTAGGCCGCTGGAGGCCCACAGAACTCCATAAGTGACCCAAACCAGATTAAAATTTAACTAGGAAAATATTTGATAAATTAATAAAAATATATAAAGCATAGATAATATATTTTATAACTGAATCGATATATGACTTAGGAATCTTTTATGTATAGTTTGTGGCCTTTATTATTTTTTTGAGTTTGATATCACTATTTTAAAGTACTTTTAAAACTCATGTATTAGTCATCACTTTTGAGAAGAAAATTATTTTTACTTTCTTAGAAAATATACATGATCATGTTGAAACTTGAAAATTCAGTAAACCACTATTATAAATTAATATGCAGTTGCATCTCTGTAAACTGAATTTATATAAGTTCAATTTGATATTTTTCAGTTGAATTTCACTGGAAAGTGAAAGATTTCTTGGGAAACTTTTGAAATATATATAGCACCTTAAAGTATACCTCAGACTTTAAAATTTATTATCAAATTTAAAGGAAAAATAAGTGACATCTAGGAATGTAAGTAGAGAGAGAGTAGAAAACCTGTACTTACTTGTCTATACCTAGCAATCACATCATGGGATCATAGATGTCAAGTTGGAATTACCTTCATGGTCATCTAATTCAATTCCCTCATTTTACAGATAAGTAAACTAAAGAATAGGAAAGTTGCTCATTATTACCCAGGCAAGCATCATGAGGTGCTAGAATTAAGGTAAGAGATCCCCTCTGGTTGATGGCACAGGTTCCTTGGGAAAGAATTTGCAAACTGAAGTCTGTGTGGCAAAAGGGCATTTATTTACACTAAGAAGACAGCTTTCTTAGTGAGCAGGGTCCTGTTTGGGAATAAGCAAAGGTGCATTTATACTGAGAAGAAAATCATCAGTGGTCCAAGTCCAGAAAGGTAAATAGCTCCTGATTAGGAATTTGACATAGATTCAGGGTTCAGAGTCCTTTCATTAACCTTCTGAGGTTTGAGGCCTTTTTGATCTTTGGATGAATTTGATAGACTGATTTTCAATTAAATTCAATTCAAAATAGAACGAGATTACTTAACTGGGAGTTTGAGCCTCTCCATAGAAGATATTGACTATTCCCTAGACTGAGATTTCCAATTGAATGAGATTACTTATATTGTGAAGGGAGTTGCTCTTCCCAGGGGAGAGTTTGAGTTTTAGGAATTCCCCCCAAAAGAGGTTCTCAGTTTACCTGAGAGGTAAACTCATGTTACCTCCAAGAGGAGGGGCCTCCAAAGGTTAAAGGAGACACAATTTACATCAATCAGAATCCATATTTGAATCTAGGTCCTCTGATTTTTAGTCAGTTTATTTTTTATAATTTACCATCTATTTTGACCTCATCTTTCTCTCCCTTTTTCTAGCATGATATAGAGAATAGTGTTGGGATTTAAATTGGTATACTTGAGTTCTAATCCTGTGACCTTTGAAATTTCACATCTGAAAAATTGGAATAATAATAATAATAATAATTTTGTACTACTTAATGACAGAAAAATTGTGAGAAAAGCCTTTCAGAAATATCTAGGCAATTTATAAATGACTCAGGTTAGTTCCATGGTTTTAGTGCTGTACTTGTCTTATAGTGTGATTTTAATTTAATTTAATTTAAGCTGTTTATATACAATGGTACCACAGTACTCATCTGCTTTGAAATTTGTGAAATTTTGTATTTGACACATTTTAACTAGCAAAAAATGCTTTAGCACTTGATGTTTTCTTAGCATTCGTGGCACTTGGTTGTTGTCTTGGCTGAGCAGAAGGAATGTGAGTTTGGTCAAGTATACCGCCTAACCCCCCACTGCCACTACCATTGGCCTCAGTCATGGCAGCTTCTCCCCAATGAAGGGAGTGTTGCAGAGGGCTCTCAGGTTAAACCCCACGATGCTGAGATTGTGTGCATTGGCAGGCAGCTCACAGGACAATTCCTGCAAGAAGATGTAGTTGCACATATGGTGTCATGGCTCCCAAAACAATAGGACTGGAAGGGGCACAACAGCCTGTGTGCTCCACGGGAAGAGAAGCTGTAGGAGAGGTGGTGTTGGGAGGATTAGGATTCCTAGTGCTCTGGGTGGCTGGAAGGTATGGGACCAGAACTTCTGCCTCTATATCCAAATGATTTCCCCCAAGGAAGCTTGGATAGTGGGGGAGGTAGGAAAGGAATAAGCTTTCTGTTCTCAGAAAGTGAGTTGAGTCAAGAAGGGAAGAGCCTGGCTGAGCTAGGCTGGGCTGGCTTGTTTCTCCACAGCTAGAAGCCTCAGTTACCCTTTGGGGAATTGGGTGGGGAAGGATGGTTAGGATCCAACTTGGATAGGTACTCCTTATTGGAAAAATTTGTTCAATATTTGCCATTTTTGCCATTTGCCATTCTGGAGCTTATTAACGATGAATTACCAAAGTATCACCATATGTCCAAGTCTTCAGCTATATACTGAAAAAAGGGGACTTGTACAATCTTTACCTGATCTTCCCTCCTTGGGGTTAAGGAGAAGGTGTCTGTTCCAGTGACACTGAAATCCTCGTTCCATGATCAAAATTCTTTATTTCTTGACTTCAGGCATTTTTTTCTGGCTGGATTTGGCATGGTGTGGAAAGCTTCATGACTGGAGTGCATCCTCATCTCTGCTTCCTGTCTTCTCTGACTTTCTTTAAACCCCAACTAAAATCCCACTTTCTACAGGAATTCTTTCCCAATTCCTCTTTAATAACTTTTCTCATCTTGTATATAGCTTGTTTATACATATTTATTTCCTAGTCTCTCCCATTAGATTATAAGCTCCTTACACAAAAACTGTCTTTTGACTTTGTGTATAGCTTTTATTAAGTGTTTAGCACAGTACTTTAGGTGCTCATTAAATGCTTTTGATGGATTATCTTATTGCCAGAAACTTTAAAATAGCATTTTACTTTTTCCAGTTACATGTAAAGATAATTTTTAACATTTGTTTTTAAATTAAAATTTTGAGTTCCTAATTTTTCCCTTCTTTTCCTCCCTCCTTCCTAGGATAGTAAGCAATTTGATATAGGTTATATATGTGCAATCATGTAAAAGATATGTTTTACATGTTTTAAAACTGTCATGGTGTGAAAGAAGAAACAGAACAAAAAGGAAAAATATTACAAAAAATAAAGTAAAAATAGTATGGTTCAATTTGTATCCATATTCCATCAGTTCATTTTCTGGATGTGGGTAACATGAATTATTTTGGAATTGTCTTGGAGCATTGTATTGCTGAGGTGTGAGCTAAGTCAATCATTATCTCACAGTATTTCTATTACTGTGTCCGATTTTCTGATTCTGCTGACTTCACTTTTATTTGCCTAGAACTTAAAAGGAAAAGAAATTCTCTAAATGTCAATCATCATTTTTTTTCACTTTGAAAATCACTTTATAATTAATCTTCCTTGCCCATCCTTGCTTTTAGCATAGTACTTGGCATGTAGTGTTAATGTTTATTGAATTAAATGAATGAAAAAAGCTGGCACATTTAAGACTTTATATTGAATTGCTTTTGGAATTTCTTCCATAGTGAGAGTTTTCCTTCAAGCCAGAGGTGATGATGCAACAATACCCACATGCTCTAAATATCACTGAATTGATTGAATTTGATTCCGTATTCAAAATGAGTGTACTACTGATAACAGTCCTGAAAAGCCACAAATAATCAGTAGTATAAAGCTCATACTACAAAAGTTTCACTTAAAAAGGTGTGTGGACCATAAAGAAGTAAACTGAATTCTCAGTTCCTCTTCAGATATATTGGAAGTTTTAGTTATGGTTACATGAACAAACCACAGCTAGCACAGAAAGTGCTATGGGTCCTTTAATGCCCACCCAGAGTGGGCAGGCTCTCAAATCTGGAAGTTTCCACCTTCTAGACATTCCCCATTTGGCCCCATGGAAACCTCCACCACAGTACCTTACATAGTCCTAAGTTTATTTACCTCGGGAGAAGGAATGGTTTAGTCAACTCACTGGAGATAAATCTGTGGTTCCAGAGAGTCTAGGTGTTGTGGGGTAGATTTTAAAATTATGATGCCACTATGTCATTTTGCTTATTTTGCTTAGAGTTATTTGGTGATATAGAAATTTTGTCAATAATGCTAGGAACTCTACTTCAATAGTATTGTTTTGCATAAGAAGAATCAATTTTGCTAAGAAATTAGACTACAATTCATATAATTCATTCTTCAATATTTTCGAAGTATTATATTCAAGGCTTTCTTATAAAATAGTTTAATCTTTATCAAAAGCATTAAAAGTAGTTGGTTAGCATCTTAGTTTAAAAGGGCAGTCTGGTGAATTGATGGAAATCCATGTGTCACATTAAAATAATTGAGATGGATAAGCACTAGATTTTGTTAAATTCAGGGTTAGTTTACTGTGTTGTTATTCTGGTTGCAACCAAAGCCTATACTGGGCACCAGTATTGCTGCATTTTGCAGGGCTTGATTAAAAAAGAGGAGGTTCCTATAGACCGAATTCTCTCTTAGAAAATGGGCATATTTCCCAGAGCAAATATGATACTTCTACTCTAATCAGGATGGAGCCTTATCCTGCAATGGGACCTACATTTTGGTCTTTTTTACCACATCATTGCTGTTTTCTAGTTGGACAAAAATAGATATAGAGTAAACCAACCCAAAAAAGTCAATTACAGGGTTTTATAGTGATGTACTGTGAAAAATTTGGTCGTGTTTTTCATTATACAGAATGTTCTTTCCGAAGACATAAACAGAAAAGGCACATATGTTTGATTTTAAAAATAACTTTGCTTAGCTCTTTAAAATGCTAGAGACATTTTGAATACTTTCAAATGATCAGCATTGTAATTATATGATAAAACTACTGTCTAAATAAAGATCTTGTTTATAATTTTTAATCTATATTCGATACAAAATGAATACTTTGAAAAAACTTTTCTGCAGCTTTGAAGATCTGATAATTTCATCTTTTTCCTCTCTTTCTAGGAAGCAAATGTTAAATTTATCATGCCACTTTGGAGGGAAATAGTTGTTAATTTACAAGTGTTAATAGGTATAATATAGGAAATCAAACCATTTGCTTTACTGATTATTTAAACACCATGTCTGTTGCAAGATAGAATGACATTTTATTTATTCATAATTAATAGATTTCAAATCTAGAAACATATGTAGTTAAAATAATTTATGAATTAAACAAAATTCTTAAAGTCTTTTTAGTCAAAGTCACATAACTTTGGAGACAATTAATTACATTTTTTAAAGACTGTTTTCCTCAAAAAGATATTTAAATCTTAAAATTTAAAATTATTTTTGCATTAATAGTCATCTGTAAATTTTTGCTTTCTTTTAGTTATTTTCTACTTTCTCATCCCTCTTTTGTCAGAAACTATCCATATTAATGCTGCTTACTTATTGTCTTTGATAATCAACTTTCTGTTGTTCACCTGGTAGATTATGGGCATTTATGAATATAATTATGCATATCTAACAGCAAAAAATGTATATATTAACCACTGACTATGTGGAAAACACTTTGCTAGATATTTGGAATGCCTTGATAAAATTCACATTTGAACCTTTCTTTATTGGAAAGAATGTTATTTTTGTCCTCATTGAAATTTTTACTACCTTTGTCATATTTTTGTTCTTAAATGTAATGTGATTATGTTTTTATTCTTTTTTTTGCACTGATTATAGCAATTTTATTTAAAAAAATTTTAAATTAAAGCTTTTGATTTTCAAAACATATGAATGGATAAATTTTCAACATTAACCCTTTCAAAACCTTGTATTCCAATTCCCTCCCTTCCCCCACCCCCTACCCAGATAGCAAGTAAGTGAATATATGTTAAACATGATAGAAATATATATTTAATCCAATATATGCATACATATTTATACAGTTATCTTGCTGCACAAGAAAAATCAAATCAAAGAGGAAAAAATGAGAAAATAAAATATAAGCAAACAACAACAAAAAAAGTGAAAATGCTTTGTTATGAATCATACTCATTTACCACAGACCTCTATGGGTTTTTCTTCTTAATTAGCTAGGTAGTATAATTTATTTCATAATAGAAATCAGAAAAAAAGTGTGAAGCACTATTGTAATCTATTATTATATAACCACCATGATATATGATTCATTTTTGTTTGCTTTATCATTCATCAAAAACTATTTGAGCACATATTCAGTGATTTGCAAAGTCATGATGTTCTTCTGATTAGTTTTATTTGTTATTGTTTGTCAGTCAGTGTTAAATGATTTGGCCATGGTTACACAGCTAATAAATGTCAAGTGTTTGACATTGGATTTGAACTTCAGTCCTCCTGGTGCTCTGTATTCATTGTGTCACTTATCTGTCCCTATGATGTTTCTTTCTTAGCAATATTTCTTTCACTTGTCTTTTACCATTCTGACTGCAATTTCCTTATTTTGAACCGTTACCCAATATTTGGATTATTTTGATAACCTGTAAATCATTCAGCTTTTAACTTTGCCTCCATTTTCTTACCTGATGTTCTCTTCCTCTCACATCTGTCTTATATATTACTATCAGATGAATCTTCCGGTCTCAACCTTTTGATTACACTTGATTTAAAAGCTTTATCTATAGGTGTAAACTCAACTATCTATAGGGATAAAGTTCACTTTTTTATTGTTGTTGTTAACATTCAGAATTCTTTCTAGAAAGTACTTCATAGAGCGTGATATTTCTAAAAAGTACTTTTAAGGACTATAGAAAAGTGGGTGATTATTATTATTATCATTGTTAGTGTATACTGACCTCTATTTTCAGTTTATCTTCTATCAGGCTTTCCTAACTCCTATACCTTATGTTCCATTCAAAGTGAAATTATATGTCCATACATACAATTCGCAGAAAATTCTTAGATTGTACCACTAGTCTGCTATGTTTGGTAATTGAGAATTGACTATCAGTTTGTTATAAAACATATTTTTAGCAACTGTATCTATTTGTACACTAATTTTATTTGGGATTTTTTTTGCCAGTAGAATGGATCAAATGACCTGTCGCTAAAGAGGCAGCTCCTTTTCAGATCCTTATTTATATTATCCTGTCAATGACAAGGATATCTTGAGTTCTTTATTCATATTATTAAGAGCTTTGGTCCTAGCAGTTACAAAACAGTTGAACTGAAAGCAGTTGCAAAAATCCAGGTGGTATTGATGAGGTTTAGGTTTTGGGGTTCCCTTAATAAGGAAACCAAATGATAAGGTCTAGACTTAGGGAACCAAAATGAGATTAGGGTTTCTGGTGGTCCGGGAGTTAAATGATAAGGTCTAGGGGCAGGTTCGAAGTTCAGGGAATCAAATGGAGAAGTTTGGCTCCCCTACACCCCCTCAGGATTCGGCGTAAGGGTAGGGAGTTTTCAGGAATTCCCTTTTGGCGGAGCAGAGATTCTCTATAAAGAAATTTACAGATCCGAAAAGGCTAGACTAATAAAAGAGGTTTATTATTGGCATTGGAAGTCAGCCTTTACTATGCAAGAATAGAAAGGCTGAATTCCTCAGTGAAGGAATTCTGGCAGAGAAGTGAAGTTTAGAGAAATCCCGAAGATAAAAAGAGGGTAGCACTAGAAGAAACTGCTATTCTAGTGGGCAGAGGTTTCCTTGGCATATCAAGCATGGCATAGTGTAATACCAGAGAAACTGAGCAAGATAGAGATTAGAGAGTATTTTACTAATTTGTTAAATGGAGAGATTTACTGGGACCAGATGGATCCATGGTTTGGTCTCAGGGCTGAATGAGACTATCATCCCCAAGAATCCAGCAAACAAGGAGAGTTCTCAGTGACCTATATACATAAGTGGCTCAGACTCATGGAATAGACTGATGCGGGGGCAGAGTCAGGGTGCTAAGAGCAGGAACGGTACTGACAGGTATAGTGAGCCTCTGGAGATGAGATTGATGAGGTTTAGGTTTTGGGATTTCATTTAGTAGGGAACCAAATGATAAGTTCTAGATTTAGGGAACCAAAATGAGATTAGGGTTTCTTGTGGTCTAGTGGCAGGTGTGGGGTTTAGGGAACCAAATGAAGAGGTTTGGCTCCCCTGCACCCCCTTGGGATTAGGTGCAAGGGTAGGGAGTTTTGGGGAACCCCCGTCTGGCGGCGCAGAGATTCTCTATAAAGGAATTTACAGACCCGAAAATCTAGATTGATAAAAGAGGTTTATTATAGAAATTGGAAGTAAGGTTAGAAATCCTGACAGAGAGGCATAAAATCTGGTTAGGGAAATAGGAGAGGATAAAGAGAGGGTGGCACTGGAAAATAATTATCCAGTGGGCAGAGGCTCCTTGGCATAAAAAGCATGGCATAGCTGGCATGTTTGGAACCTCTGCAAAGACAGGATTTTAGTTTGGCTCTTTTAGAATAGTTTTGGCTACCTGCTGAAGGGAACTCATGGGTGGAGTCCCAAATTGGCTCTTCTACTAGCTGGGTTTCAGCTTGAGCTGGAATTCAGTGAGTTTCTTCAGTTCAATGGGATTGGAATTCTTTTTGCTAGATAACAGAATGAAACTGACTTGTTTGCTTTCCCTGGGGTGGGGTCCCTCACTGAGGCAGAGTTGAAGATTTTCTCCTTCAAGGATTTTTAGGGTTTCAGGGTCCCTTCTCAAGATAACATAATCGGGGAAGGCACCCTGGAGATGGGGAGAGGCATCTTGATATGATGGCATCTGACATTCTGATAGCTTGGGATGGGGAGAGGCATTCTGATATTCTATTCTTATATTTATAAGATCTTTGATCCTTAACAAATATTCTGATTAAGCGGGAGGAGTGATTTTATAGGAGAACATTTTGTTGGAGAAGCAGGGAAACTGAGTCAGGACTGGGTCAGAATAATATTGGAAACAGAACTGTGGCATAACAGTTGCATAGCTTGGTATGTCAGAACCTCTGCAAAGAAATGAGTTTTTAATTGCCATTTTTATAAGGAAGTGTTTGGCTACATTCCAAGGCCTGCTCCCTCCCACTGTAGCTGGTAGGTGAAGTTGAATTGAATAGAAGATCTTTAATTGAATAGGGTTGGAATTCCTTTAGCTCCGGAATGAACCAGTCCCACTTAGATAACTGAATGAAGCTGTTTATCTTATTTCCTCTGTGGGGCAGGGTCCCACTGACTTAGTGTTCTAGGAGAATCCCTCCTTCAAGGAGTTTTAGAGCGTTTCGGGGTTCCTTCAGTATGAAGTAACTATGTTAAAAAAGAGCAGGGTTCTGATATGGAAGATCTTATAGAGGTAGATTTGAAAAGAGTTGGCTACTTTTAT